>NW_017143660.1:116081-160606 GCF_001652005.2 Ceratina calcarata
GTATGATTATTTGGCATTTTATTGATGTTGACAAAATCCGACCGTCCCACCGTCGAAACGGCGAACTTTTGGAAAAAAATTTCGTTTTTTGTCAATAACTCCCGAACGGATGGACATAGGGGGGCATGTATAGGACCATTTTGTAGGGAACGATGAGATCTACAATTTCCATGTAAAAATTTTTCGCTAGCATTAATAGTTTACGAGTTATTTACGAAAAACGAAAAAATAGTTTTTGCAAATAACTTGTAAATTATTGACGCTAGCGAGAAAGTTTTATATGGAAATTGTAGATCTCGTCGTCCTCTACAAGAAAGGTCATATGCAATTTTTCCGTATGTCCAACGGTTTGGGAGTTATTGACCAAAAACTAAAATTTGAAAGAAATTGAAGGGGTACCCCTTGGAAAAATCTCGGAAAAATCGAAAATGTTTTTTTGTTGTTTATTATTAGCATTGTTCTTCCGACGTCGGATTTATTTTTAAAAAATGCGTTTCTAAAATGCATAAACTTTTGGGATTGACTGTATAGCCAATACATTCTTAAATGATACGATTTTCACGTTGTAAGGGTTAATAAGAGTGATACTATATGTATGTCAATAAGCTTAAAATCATGCATAAATGGGTAAAATCAATTAATGAATTTTGTAGATATGTTCCTAAAGTAAAATATGAATACTTAAAACATGTCGTATACTTTCTATACTTGATTCCACATAAGATCATGAATATTTGAGTATGAGATCTGAAGTGTAACATGTAGCTGGTTCGATCGTGGCTCCAAGGTACTCGCGAATGAATATTGCGAAGGGCGGACAGTGTGGCGAGCAAGGTGCTTCTCTTCATGGTCGAGGCACCGAGAACAATGATAGAAGGTGGAGCGGTAGGAATCGGTACTGGGACAAGGTACAACGGAGAGAAAAAGATTAAAGGGAACGTCGGGAATGCCATCCCGATACCACCACCGCCAAGCGTGTGCAGCTCTTTGTCCTTTTCTGTTGTACTTGTCCCTCGACTTGTTTCCTTCTTTAGTTTCCGTCCCATTTGATTATTCAATTTTGCTACGTTCGTTTTATTATCCTTATCGTTTCCTCCTTCCATTGTGTTCTTATCTTTGGTCTCGTTCTTTATAAAAACTTCCACCTTGCAAAACGGTTTTCATTATAACTCTTCTGATTTCCGCTGACATCCCTACTTCCGGTTCTCCAGCCCGCGGGTTCCATCGAGCTTCCACGAACCTCTTCTATCATTTCCGATCATGACATTCCGTTCTCATAAGTCCATTGACTTGTAAAAAAGCAGCAAATGTACGACCACATTAAATTCAACGTCATTTAGATAGGATCCTACCCTAATAAATCTTCCCATTCCATCTTAAATGACCTATTGCTGTG
This sequence comes from Ceratina calcarata, assembly GCF_001652005.2. Taxonomy (NCBI): domain Eukaryota; kingdom Metazoa; phylum Arthropoda; class Insecta; order Hymenoptera; family Apidae; genus Ceratina; species Ceratina calcarata. The sequence goes on from NW_017143660.1 coordinate 117,478, forward strand.
TGTTTTGTTGTTATAGTAGTCTACTATCCAATAGTTCTGATATAACATTAATATAGATAAATCGGCCCATTGCTTCCATGAAGTGTGAGATACGATTATATATTATTCCGCCCCCGTCCTCCCTTCTAACTTATAGTTTCTCATTGTTCACGACGCTCTAATCAGGTGCAATAGGGAGTCAATGAAAATATCGCACAGATCATTACATACGATTTCAGAAATCCGCGACGGGCGTTCGCGTGTAAACGCGGTTTCCTTCCTCTTCGATGTGACTTCCATTCACCCCCTCTTCTGGGTAATTCTGGATCGTGGTCTCGTTCCTACACGCGTGCTGGGTCTCTCTATTCCTATCCCCGCCCCTGGTCGTAGCCGCGGCAGAGTCGAATCCGATGGAAGGAAGGCAGGCAGCCAGGCAGGCCCCGCTGCCCGACTGACCGTCCAAAGACGTTCTGTTCCGTTGTACCTTTACTCCGGTCTGCGCGTTCTTCAGGAACGTACGTGCCCGTTCTCCTACACGACCGCGCGTATTCTCGATCGCCTCGTCGAAGGCAGACGTCAACCGTGAAACACCGGTGCATACAACGTGCTTGCGATTTCATTCTCTCCAGTTGCCGAATAGTAATATCGCGATTTACAAAAAAGAAGAAATCGGAATTATTAATAACAACTTGTTACTTGCTTCACCATTTCCTGTTCGTCCAACGAGGATTCAGTTTTTTTTCACTAAAGGAACAAGATACTCAGTGATATGGCACAGATTAGCGTCAAACTCTCCAGATTCGATGGATCACCCTGGGGCTTTCGCCTCCAGGGTGGCAAGGATTTTGGCACACCACTCGTCGTACAAAAGGTGAGTCCCCTGACAGTGGTCTATACATATTTGTAACGCGACAGAGAATTCGCCGCGGGTTATTCAGGGTCAGAGCAGGTGACAGGTGTTGGTGACGATCGGACTTGTGACTTTTTGGTGAATGCACTTTTAAAATCTCCGGATCTATATAATTTTCTCGCGTAAGACTTGATACAAGTTTTATTATCATTACGTCAAGTGTATACATTGATAAGTACTCTTCACTTACATGAGATAACAATCGAATGAAAATCTAATCTTTATTGTATAATCGTAATTAAAACTTAACTGCATTACAACCATTTCTGTTAGTTAACTTTTAATTCCATACTAAAAGCAAGCAGATCACCGTGAAGAGTTAGTATCTGTGCTTTTAAAAGATTAAACAATAGAAAGATTACTCGGTCTCTAACGACTTATCAATAGGCTTATTTTTCGCTAAGCATAAAGCGGCGGGATTACGCAATGGACGAAAGCAAACCAAAGCCAAATTATTTCACGCGCATCGGTAGAAATTGCTGCCAACTACGTGTGAAACGCGCGGCTCGTCGTCGCCACCGCGAGTTTTGGCGACGAAGGCGCGCTGTAACACGAGAAGCTTTTGGCTGCCATCGACTTTCCTGCGAATTTTCAACTTTCTTCGTTTATTTCAACCCGACGGACACGCATACGTATGGTTGCGAAACGCGTCGGCCCGGATGTTACGTCGAACTTCACCTCGAACCCCTGGCCGCTTATGCGGTTTCACTGCCATGTTTATTATCGTATCAGCGAAGATCGTCCGGAGAATTCGCAATTTCAACCGAAGAACGTCAGATCCGCGAATAATCACGTCTGTTAGCCGAGTGGCTGTCAATGATGACTGGAACCGTGTTGGGGCGGCGCGGCTCGATATTCGCAGGTTGGAGGACGATTTCAGGGATCTTATCCGCGATCGACGTTTCGAACTTGGCCTTCTTAGCTTAGCGCTAACACGTGGTCCGTTTATTTTACGAGGCCGCAAATACAACGCCCGGCAGGTTCCCGGGTTTCACGGAAAGGAGAGAAATACGAGAGATGGATCTTAAAAATCCGACTTCCGAGGGATTACAAATTAATCGCGAGTAATTGCTTTAACGAACTTCTCGTACGACCGATTAACCGTGATTAATTCGTTGGAAAAGTGACGCATCAAGCTCATCGACGTCATAAGTTCGAAGACGTATATACGTATACCTCGCTCGCTGCTCCGTGACATCGACAATCGCCTGTATTTACCGATCCCGGTGGCCACTTAGAAGCTATTTTCGAATCGCCGCCGACGTTCGTCGAATAAACACGTCCACGGACTTCCTACTATGCTTTTTTACTTAACCGCGGTTTTTTTATAAGCAGTTTCTTCAGTTTTTAAAACGTTTCGAATATCGAGGGCACAAAATGTTTAGGAACGTAACTATTAGCATTCGTTGAAGAATTGAAATCGCAGACAGCGGGGAATTACTTAGCTGAAATAGTCAAGGGATGTTTTTAAAAACCGATGCATCGAACGAGTTTAAAAAGCGAGAAGAAAAACGGAGGAGAGAGGAGGAGAGAAGCGCGTCGCTGGTAATCCGAGGCAAATTATTTGGGCGTTCTATTTCTAGAAGGTGCCTTTGCGAAACGCGCAAGCCGGGTCGAGTCCCGCTCACGCGAAGACAACGACGAAGACGAGAGCCACGAGCACGACGACCGGTTGCCGTCGTCAACGGTTTCTCGGGCTTCCTGGGCCACGTTGATCACCGCGAAAATACATTTTCAGGAAACGATCTCTCGTCGATCGATAAAAATATCGTCCTCGACGTGTCACATATGTTCATTTAGATAAACAGAAAAATCAGAAGATAAATCGTATAGAGAGACGTGCTTCCTTCAACTCTTAACTGGATTACTGATATATAATATTACGTTAATTTTTTATGATAAATTAATGATAACAAAGAGATTTACGTTTTATGACTCCAGTAGTAAAATCGCTAACTATCAATATTAAAGAACGAATAAAGTAATGCAAGTTTAATTTCAAATTAAAGCTGATGTTACTAAACGTTAACTCCATTTATAGAATTAAAAATTTGTATACGCGTTCACTAAACTCGTGGAAGCTGAAACGCCATATTTTAGACTGTAGACATTAGACATACGTATACAGCCAATTAAACGTAAGGAGCGTTGGAGGAATGAAAAACAATTTCACGCGGCCCGATTAAATAACAACAAGATTTGGCAGAGAGGCAGAACTTTCGTTCTCGTAATCTGCCACGAACAGCTGGTCGTCCACGGTTCGACGACGCAGTCGGTGCAACGTGGGCGAACATTATGCGACATTTCGTATGCCTGGGGGCCGAGTATCGCATTATCGTATCGAGGAAGGAGTCGACGCGAATTCCTCGCGGGTGATAACGCGGTTTATACTTTCAATCGTCAAACATCCTTCCTTAGTGTCGTCTAAATTAATTTCCGTGTCTAATTGTTAGTCGTGATAACAAGTGTCCAAGGAAACTATAATGACTCCTTATTGTTCACTAGTAATCGATTGCTTAGATTAGATTGTAATGTGCAATCACCCGTTTCCATTTTGTTAAAATTAGAAGCATTAGCGAAGAATGCAGCCTTAATGAAGATAATCACGTATTAGTTGATGGTCAAAATGTTTTGATGGTAGAATAGATAGCTTAATTGCCCTTGTTAGACACACTCTTTCTTAATAATCTTATAAAAATTTTGTATAAAATAGACAATGAGTCTAAAAAAAATAACATTTTACAACTCGCTGTATGTGTGCACAATCTCTTAAAGAAACAAGTTTTCCAAATCCCGTTTTGATGCAGGGTGTGACAAGAATATTGCATAATCGGTAACAGGTAGCCTCTTGTAAAAATGCCACCGATATCTGAAGTAGGGACTTCTTTCCGATAAAGGTTAATACACGAAATATGTGGCAATAGCTGGTGTATTGCCAAGCGCGTGGGCAGCAGCCGATTTACAGGATCGGTTCGTTCGAAAAATGAAGTAACGTGCCGCGTGAAGCGAACGCGAATTATACGTGCACCGTTCCAGCTAAACATAGAAGCGAATTTTCGTAAATACGTTTGGCAGGAATCGCGGCCGAGGACAGAGTCCTTCTATTAAAAGAATCGATGTGTCGCCGTTGCTGAACGAGGAAGAACAAGGAATGAAAGAAAAAATGAAGTGGGAAATCGAGATCGTACGATATTTTCGTTATCGAAAATAAGCCGTGTCGAGTCACCGTTCGCGAATTCTGTTTATGTCTGACGACGCGGCCGTGGCTGGATTTCGCACGGAGAGCCGAAGAATACGCGTAATCGTTGCGAGTCCCGCGGCCCATTTGTTTACGACCGATGCGAATGTAAAAGCACCGGGTTCCAGAATTCGATTCCGGCCGCGATACCTCGTGCCGTCTCGGTTAACATTCTCACTTACATAGAAAGAGACGAGTTTCCAGTTTTCCACGTACACAACGTTTCATGGAATACGTTTGTAGATTAAATCCACAATCAGAAAATAGACCGACATTGTACTCGTCTTATAACATCCGTCCCTCATTTTCTTAAATTCATTTCCCCCTTGTATATCAAACAGTGCAGTAAAATACTTGAGATAATATTGGAAAATTGTTGAAAGAAATAGCGCACAAGATTTTTTGTCAGACATTTACATATGATTAATTCATTTAGTATTCATACAATTTAAGTAAAAAGCTCTTTTGGGACACACGCTTCTGAGTTATTTTATTAACTTGGAGCTCGTCCATAATGACGTTTACATTAGCATTGCGACTGCTACAAAACAGATTTTATAACATAAATTGTTTATTTGGGAAGATTCTTTAGTGTTAATGCTTCGAACATTTGTAAGTAGCGGTTCAATGACGAGAGGGTGGCCACCCAATGCTGGTTGGCACCCGACTCACTTCTTCCGTAGCTTGGCAGTCGTCAACTACCTGGCAAGACTTCGTCCCCAGTAATGTTTACCGACCTACTCGTTATCAGTCCAAATAAAACGTTCGATTATCTACATACGTTTCTGAACAGTCATTACACTTCTTTACCTCTATCGAGCACGGAAATACATTTCTTATCATGAAAAAGTGAATTGCTTTAAACTTGACGCTGTTTCCAAGAAAACGTTGTGATATACAAATGTCCACTTTTATTCTAAATGTAAAACATTAGGAATTAGTAGAAACACCTTGCAATGCCGGGTGACTGATCGAAGAGCTTGTAAAATTTTGCGAACGATCTTGAAGATGCTAACTTGACGTTGTTAATCGAGAAAGGATAGTAGGTGAGAGATTTGGCTCATTTCTCGGGGCGCGGATTTTATGAGATATAGAGAGCAGTTTGCACACGTTACGAAAACGCATTTTGGTCCATGGACGTTAAACGTCGATATGACAAACGGCGACATATTCATTTCGAATCATCTTTTTATACGAAAAAAAACTGATTTTTCGATCGCTTCGCGGCGTGTGTTACTTCGTTTTCGTTCAAATGCAAATGCCACCCAAGGACGCGAACGAGTAATCGTTAAGTTTGCGATAAAAATGCTTGCTATTACTCATCTGCCGATTCTTCCATCATAAACTTTGCCTTTAGTTCTCGAATATTTTTCTAGCCAATCACACACGTGTCCTCCCTAGTATGTAGAAACGAAATTATGTGTACATTAGCGAGGACATGGAACATTAAATATTGTTCGATTACATTTGAATTTTCAAGGACAAAATTAATTTTTTTAGATGGCGATCATTTTTAGGATATTTCAAGCAGTTGTAATTTGACATGTAGGATTCAGATTTTCGAGTTCGAAGGGTAGCTTGTTTGCGGAAGTTGAAGATTGAACAATCGAATCTTCTCTTTCCGGTGGTCGATCGTTGATTCGTCGTTACAAAGAGAATTGCTGCGGAGGAAGCTGAAAGGAAGCCCGGCCCGTGGATATTAATAGAGGCCGAGGCCCGGTAGCGGACGCCACCAACGGAGCTTACACCCGTGGATATAAAAATATCGCTTTTATTTCTCACCAGGTCCTACCGACGCCCCGACTCTTTTCACCGTTACATTTCCACGACGCCACGTTCTTCCTCCTTATTTTACTTTACACGATTATTGCTCCAGGTGCCCGAGCCCTTTCATCTTTGAGCCACCATTTCTTAATCCCCCACCTCACCCCAAGATCTCGTTTTCACTCGCCGTTTCTTTTCACATTTTTCGCTCACGAACTTCAATCCCTGCGTTAATTAACCGTTATCGTGAATACAATTAGATACGGACTTTATTCCAATATGTAAATAGTTCGATTACAGTTTCTGAAACTTTTAATTTGTTACAAACGATGGTGTAAGTGGTCGGGGCAGATGAGTTCTTTTAAGCAAGGAGCAGGCAGATAGGAGCAACAAAAATTCTCGAGTAGAGGAGTTTTTTCTTTCGCGTTGTCAGCGGGGCGAACGAGAAAAGCCAGACAAGGCGGAGTGAAATTGTATCTCGATGACGAAGTCGAAGATTTAGGAGCGGCATCGTAAATGCCGATTCGATTTCGGGAATGAAGAGACACTAGTGGGAGGCAGATGTGGGAAATTTGCCAAAAGTCAGAGCAGAAATCAGTCTTCTCCCGTATGTTTGCTTCTGCCTCGGAGTAGGACCTCGCGTATTCGTGGGTAACACGACACCCCCGTCATCGTAATCGCGTCACCGTGTTACGACGTTAAAGGTACGAACGTACCGTTATCGCGTATCCCTGAAATCCACGTCACACGCGACAGCATACGACATCATGCAGAAGAGCGAGATTTATTTGAATCCTATGCGTGATGTCACATGTGCGACTTGATAGCATGTGACTTCACGTGACATGATACTATGTTCTTACTTTAATTCTTATATCATGCGATATATCTCTTTTATCATATAACAAACGAAAAAATTAAATGTGGACTGAATGTAACGATATTGTGAACAAGCACTGACTGTTCAACTATATAAAAATCAAAGTTTAATTAAAGAAAGATGATGCACGAGCGATAAGTAATTCTATTGAATCGTGTTATGTTCGCGTTCTACCATCGCGTTTTTTATCAGCTGACTAAAAAGCTAGTGAGCTCATTCTCGAACGGTTGCTCGACGTCATCGACGAGAGTGACTGGGCGCGCTTTCGATTCTCCTCGGTCACGATTTCACTAAACGACGTCTGAGAAGGATTTTATGTGGATTCGTTGATGCTCTTCCGGCCCGAATGTGTCATCGAGCGAGCGTCAGTTTCCGAGAACTCGAATCTTTATCCTTAATTCCTGCCCTCACCTTCAAGTCATTGACAATAGTATTTTCAACTCTACCAGCCGTGAATACAAAATTCTTTTACTAAACGATTGTAGATGTCATGGATTTATAAGAAAGTTTAATGTACAGAAAATGAAAATTATGTATACGTATCAGAAATGCTTGTTGCAATGCATAAATGATACAAGAAATTTTGTTAACTGATGAAAACTTTGCATAAAAGTTTGCAATCTACTAATAAAAAAAGGTTCATATATATTTTAAATATTCTTCAATTGTGTTTCATTGAGAAAAACTTGTAAGAATACAGAAACAAGGCTGTGATAAGTATTCATGCTCCTGTAGAAGGAGTTTTACGGTTCGGATACGTGCCGACACGTATCTTATTGTCAGACATATTGTCACATATTGCGCACCGTGTAAGTAATTTGTTTAAAAAGATAAGGCCAGGTCGAACGTAGTGCAATAATTTCGACCTGACGTCATTGTCTATTTCTTCTGCTCTACCTTAGGACAACAGTAGCTACCGTCGGCTTCGCTTCTTCGCGAATATATAATTAGAGTGGCCGCGAGTATTCGCGAATGCGGTAAATAAGTTTATGGTTTAACAGCGTCACGTTTGTGTTTATAAGCGATCGGTGAAGCAGGCTGACGGGAAAGTAAAAGGTGGTAATTCTCCATATTGGAGATTATTTCCAAAGAAGAACCTCTTCGAAATTCCATGCTCGCGTATTAACGAAGTAACAGCCCTCTTGGGCTTGATTCACGACCACTGCCCTTGGTAAAAAGTTTCCAAGCGCCAATGTGCAGGACGCTAATTGCGCGCGTTGAAAGCACAGTTCGGCTAAACAAAGTTCTCCTCTAAATTTAACAGTCCCTCGTTTCGCGAAGGATTAATCGGTAGTACGTATTAATTGGTCGCGTGGAAACTCTTAACGATGCGGTGTTAATGGCGAAACAGGAACGAGACGAGGGACGGCAAAAGTATCGTGACTTATTTCCATCGAGCGCGTTCCCTTTCGTTCGGTCCGATTAAAACCGGTGTCACTGACCGAGACTCACTGGTTCACCGCTTTTTCGATACCGGCAGCCACGTATGAACGAGACTTAAGTCCAGAGAAAATAAAAAATGAAAAGGGAGAAAAGAAACGAACAGGAATGCATTCCAGCCGTGGAAGGTGGGATGGATCCGTCTCTGATAACCCGCCCATTGGAATGCATACCTCGTACACCTTGGGAGTACTCTCCCTCCCATCCCGGTTCGGCTGCATTCAAGTGCATCTGCATCGCGCACCGTCACACATATTTCGGATGTGTATTTTTAGGAACGTCGTTATTAATAATGCATTCAACCCGGTAGCCACTAATGTCATGAATGTTCTCGCGAATTCTCTGTATGCATCATACGCAAGTGCACTCGCGGGGACGCTTTGCAACAATTGTCGGACTAATTATTGTGTTAGAATTAACAGTTATTGGATAATATCCACGTCAGTGCTGTCTTCCAATACCATTGATTGTCCAGATGCTCAAATACAAACGTCAGCGCGCACAGTCATCCAAGATGAATCGATTTGACTCATAGTACATACGCCACGTTAACGGTTCCTCGAGTTCCACTTTCTATTCGAAGAAAAATAAACGTAGTATTTTCAACGAGCCCGGGATTAAAAGGCGTTAGCACGTTGGCATTTTCAACGCCTACGCGTGATACGAAAAGACGCGTCGTCGAGAACGCCCCTGCGGCGAATTAATTACAAAATGAACGCAGGCTGTTAGGGCACGAGACGAGCAAAGCATGTATATACTTTATCCAAAATTGTCAGACGCTATTATTAACCGTGGCGTGCGGTGGCTCGGCTCGTTTGGTGTTGGTACCTTCGCGCTGCGCTCAGGGAGAACACGCGTACTCCCGGTTCATTCATCGCAGTTCACGCGGTGCCGCACGAGGAGTCTCCGACTAGAATGAATACGCGGGCCCGGATGCGTGCATGTAGTTAGCTCCAATATGTCATACGTATAAGACTATGCGGCACCTCGGTGCACTCTGACTTCTCGGTTTGGCTTGCCCTGAGGTACGTGAGCGTACGAGGCCTATTTTTAAACCGGTCCGGCTCTATTTTTAGAGCCAAGCTTTCACAGTGCCTACCGAACTTAACCCTGACTTTAAGTCCACGTCGTCCTACGTCGCCGTGGACCTACGGACGGAAGGAAGTGCAGCCAGTTCCTTGACAGTTAAATCATCTCCTAATTCACACCCTAGGATTGAGAGCAGCAAGCAGATACTCCTGTTTTGATATTTTAGCACAAATGAGCAATTCTTATTCACTTGGTACTTGATACCGAATACTTAACGCTACAGATTCATGAATAGTCGTACAGCGAATGCAAACTGGGAAGACTAAGCCAACGGGCAAATCAAAGGATGCTCACATACGTTTAAAGATCTAAACTGCACGGATTTCAATTACAAGACTGCCGTTTAGGCCGAACTCCGTTGTTCGTTTCGTCTAAATGCACGAGCTGCCGTTGCCACTGTTGGTAATAACATGCACGGCAAAATGTATATCCAACTGTTACGGCAGCAACGATGACGCAATTCCGCGTTCCTATTTCTGGAGGCAGACGCGCGAATCGAACGACTCACCCTCTGCCCTGATTTCGTCTTCGTGACGCGAGCTCCTCTAGAAAGGGAGACCGCCTAATCGCCGTGTAAAAATGTCCCGTCGCATATTTTATAGCGACCCACATTCCGTTTTCCCTGTAGGAACGCGGGGGTACAAAGAAGGAGGCTCTGGCGAGAAAAACAGCGATGATAAATCGCGTTGCGTTTGTAGAAGGAACAGAGGCGATCGGGATCGTTGGGTCTATTAATTATTCTTGTTTCCGCGGTAACAGCTAAGGGAAAAATGAGAGTACGAGACGGAGCGGTGCCTGTGGGAGGTTTTTAATGAGCTCTCGTATCGTTCTCTTCGAAGCGAGGGCACCGATTACTCTTAATCACCGCGCGAGGGGTGCCTCTGGAGCAGCTCGTTCAATGGACGAGATCAACGAGCCGAATCGAGGCACACGCATCATCCGCGTTACCTTATACTTACTTGCCTGCTACCAGCCGCGGTTACCAAATATATTAATAGCGTAATTAACTCGATAGGAAAATCGCGCGGTCAAAAGAGTTGCACGCTAGGTGTAACGCGATAAATTATGATGATTTAAACCGACTCATTGATCACGCGAGCCAATTCATTTCCTTAATTGCCGGGCGTCTGTTCCACGGTTGAATAAGGCGAGGAAAGATAAAGTACCGCGGTACATAAATAACGACGATTGGCAGTGTCGCGATTGGAGTCTCTCGAAAGAACTCCGTACGAGTCTCCATTCCAGTATACCTCCTACCAGAAGTCTTACGACGTTTTGCTTATTGTCCATCAAAAAGTCTGTCAAATATTGAAAACCATCGAAGATTATCTCAATTGAAAGATTATACTAAATCTTACAATAAATTGTACAATAAATCATGAATGGCTTCAATAAAATTGAATTTGAAATGAGAAAGTATATACAATTTTCATATAGTGATTTCAATGAAAGATGAGCATGACTACGTGTGTACAATGTCCTAAAACAGATATCACAAATTCTGCATTGTTCATTTATACACTCTCATCGTCTCATTTGAATGTACCTTTTATAATGTGTCCTGAGATTTATGAACCGACGTGTACTTGCATATTACGTGTAATACATACTGTGTAGATATAAACAGATTCGCGAACGCGAATGGACGATAATCAGGGTCCGTTTTAATCTCGGAGCACGATTAATGACTCGCGAGAACAAAGCAGCGGGTGGGATTTTCAAGAGATCGGAACAGGGATCAAAAAATGAAATAACCTTCGTTTACCATTCCAATGAATAGCGCCTATCGGTGGTATGCGCGACTCGTTTTTACAAATTTGAACCACGTTGACGAGCAGTCGTCTTTAATTATGGATTTAAGCCTCGAGCCGAGTCTGTAACAAGGAAATGTATTTAAAGAAGGTCCATGACGAGAGAAAAAAGATTGACAGCGTTAGACATCGGTAAGGTTGCTCCATCCACTTCTTCGACATCTCTGCTCGTGTTGTCGACGAGGCCTTGCCTTCTTTTTTCGAATGTACCCGCGTGAATGGACGCACAGTATGCGACATTCGAGGTGTAACGATCACAAGCGCGTGTACTTAAATATAGTGGGTCTGAAAATCTCGAGATGAAGAGAAAAAGTCTCTTTGTATGTATGTAGGATACATCATAAAAATAGATGCATATGGATGATTCGATTGGAGAACTCGACCATTTTTAGAGTGATTCATATGCTGATTAGAAAACAGCGTTAGTTGCCAAGGGAAATTCTGAATCTATACATTCACTCTTTTTTTTGTTGTATTAATATTATATATTCTATTACATTACATTAGATAGTAATAGATAGACTAAATAGATAGATATTGAAAAAATATTAATCGGCTGTATGAAAGTTTAACGAGAAAAATGGGCTTATCTGAAGAATGTATTGGCTATACAGTCAATCCCAAAAGTTTATGCACNTGTAGATCTCGTCGTCCTCTACCAGAATGGTCCTATGCAATTTTCCTGTAGGACCTACAGTTTAGGAGTTATTGAGGGAAAACGAAATATTTAACCAAAAGATCGCCGTTTCGACGCTGGGATGGTCGGATTTTGTCAACATCAATAAAATGCCAAATAATCATATGTAACTTGTTAAATACTCGAGTTAGAAGAAAAATTCATAGAATCTTTCTTGTTGAGGACGTCAGGGCTTATAATTTCTGTATAAAATGCTTTCCGCCAGCGTCAATAGTTAATTGGATATTTCCTTCTATACTTTTTAGCACGTAGCTATTTATTATTAGCATTATTCTTCCGATGTCTAATTTCTTTTTAATTATAGGAAATGCGTTTTTCTAAGGTACATAAACTCTTGGGATTGAATGTATAGCCAATACATCCTTAACATTACGGATTTTTACGCAAATTCTTTTCTTTTTATGCAAGTTTTAATCAGCATAATTAATGCAACGTCGTTTGACGCAGGTTAACAGCGGGTCACCGGCAGAAGCAGCTGGTCTGAAGGCCGGCGACGCGGTTATCAGGGTGAACAACACAGAGGTGTACAATCTGAGGCACAAAGACGCGCAGGACGTTATCGTAAGGGCTGGAAGCAATTTCGAGATGACCATACAAAGGTAGTGACAGGCACGACCGTGACTTTAGAGATACTTGAGCAATAACCAACAGCTTAGGCTTAGCTAAATTTACTTAATTACTGGCGTGTTCGTAGGGGTGGCGGTACCTGGAAACCGCACGTGTCGCCGATAAGCCCGACCCTGCCGTCGCCGTCGCCCACCGCAGGTCTCACCAATATCACTCCAGTCACGAAGACGTCCCTGGCGGCTAAGAAACAAGATGGACCGCTTATCGGAAGCGGTCACAACTTCAGTCCCAAACCATTCGTTAGTGTCAATTAAACAAACTCTTAAACAGGGGTTTCGTATTTTTGGCTCGCAAAATCTTTTCTACCAAATGCGTATGCTTGTTTCTCTAGCTAAATGGAACGGGAGACGGTTCGATAAAGTCGATCGTTAACAAACAGTACAACAGCCCTGTGGGCATCTACAGCGAGGAAACGATCGCGGAAACACTCTCCGCCCAAGCGGAGGTTCTAGCCGGCGGTGTACTCGGGTAATGAGATCTTGTTCAATGTTAACCCGGTGTGAATGAAGACAAAAGTGTTACGCTATAAACTGAGGTACTTTTGGGTATCATTCGGAATGTAAATTAGTCAACGAGTTATAAACTATAGTAATTCAAATTTTAAGAAGTTTTGGAAGCTAGAATATTTAATATCATTTAAAATTAATGATCAGTAGATTGCGGATTTGTACGCAGAACGAAACATTTATGGTATCAATTTAGATAATGTTTTCTAGATAAGCATTTCTTTCGTCATTTAAATTTTTAATATTTGTAATAATTTTGTATGTTGGACGCAGCGTTTATAATTTGTACACATTCGATTTTCCTATAAACGTGTAAAAATCTCGTAATTGGGTACATCTAACATCATTCACACCGAGTTAAATTGCGATACAGTAATTTTCGTTTGAAATGACAGCATCGGTTGTTCGCAGGGTGAACTTCAAGAAGAACGAGAAGAATTACAACGCCGAGAACAGCGAAGTATTCAAAATGGTACAAGAAGCGGATAAGGAACCAAAGACACCGGAGCCTGGTTAGTAACCGTGTAAATACTTAATAGATCGAGTTATTGAAAGTCTTTTATCAGTTGCTTCCAGTTAATATTAGTTTGACAATTAGACTGCGAATTTTACGCATTTATAGAGAAATTACATGTGCAGAAAATACAAAAGCATGTGATGCATACAACTATATAAAATACGAGAAATGTGAAATCGCAGTCTACTGATAATATTGGATTGATTGGAAGTAAAAATCGCTGATTCTCTTCCTTCAATGTTTAAATAAAATAACTCAGATTTTCCGAACAATCCGATAATTAAAATTCTCGCGCAAAACTTAAATAAAAAATCTCTGGAGAGTCGTTAAACGAATGAACGGTAATCAAGTTGGTAGCGTGGAACTGCTCAAAAAAGCGTGACGATAAACTGGGTCAAAAAGGAACAAGATCGCTCTCCACTGATTTTTCAATTAGATCAGTCTGGCTCCGGTCAGCCTGGTGCACGCCGGTTCGATAACTTCTTTGCGAAATAGCGGAGCCAACTGCGCAGAGCGGCGTGATCACGCCGTCTTCGCCGGCCCTGGCAGGACTGAGGCCAGTTTCGGCACCGGAAACGAAGCCGCAGCAACCTTCGACGCCGCAATCTAGTCTGCCGCCTGGACAGAACATTTGTGCCGAATGCGAGAGGCTCATCGTGTAAGTTCACCGCCGAGACGCCATTTCGGGTTCCCAATTTCTTTCTTTCAGATCGGGGACACACGGGAATGGAAAATAGGACACGATTTTAATATTTCCTTTCGACGAAGAAGAGAGCGGCACGATCATCGCGTTCCGATTTCCAACGTCCAACGAGACTATCTCTCCTCAACCGTTTCAAATTACTGTAGAAATTAATTTCTCAATAGAAACCTGCATAATCGGTTCCGAATTGAGTAAAACGCGCGCACGTTATTAGCAAGATCTGGCGCGACTTTGGAAACTGTTGAACGCGGTGAAGAGAAACGATAGAGAACGTCCCCATAGAGGACAGTTCGAGTTCGAAGTTGGCTACTCGATTACAGTTTCTCGTACTAGAGTCACGAGCTGGGCTTCTCTACTTCCATGTCGTAGTTCCTTCGAGAACAGAGTTTTACTCGGCGGTGAGCCACGCCGTTGGCGGAAGGGCCACTTCGCCGAGATCGCCCACGCCTCTATTTCATGCCCTCCACGGTGTCGGGCCGGCCTTCAATTCCAATTCAACCCTGTCGAGCCATCGAATACAACGACAGGAGTCTTCCTCCTCCTCGTCTGGGTCGTCTGTCGTCCGTTGTAGCAACTGCGACCGAGTGATCGTGTAACTATTCAACGTGAAAATCCACTCCAACCCCTTTTGCACCGGTCCAGTTCCGGACCGAAACGATTTCTAGCTTTCCGACGATACGTCGCTTCTATTCGATTGTCTTTAAACATAGAATGCAATGTCACGTATGTGGATTGGGATCAGGCTCGCGATTTCGACAATGAATCTATTTTGCGAGCCAAAAATGAACTCGAATTTGTTTAATTTCATATTGCAGTGTGCTATGCATTTTGTTATTTTATGAATCGCGACGCCTGATCCTTAAGTGACAAGGCTGGTGGAACAATTTTGCGAGATTTAGTGTCGTATGCTGATGTCAATTCGAAACGCTTTGTTCCTTGTCAACGAAATGAGAGTTTTTCGCATTTTTCGTTCGACGTATTCTAAATTACTTTGATGTTTGCACGTTTTTGCCGCCTATATTTTTTTAGTGGACGCACAAAAACTCTCTCTTTTGTCTATCTTTCCTCTCTATCGCTGTCGCCTCTGTCGTTGATATCGCTCTCTTGATTAGAGATTTTCATCTCACTCCGTAAAAAAAATTGTCCGCAATTTTTGCGAGAATTTCTCTTGCTTTTCATCATGGGAAACAGTTGGCTGGATTCATGCCGCCCGTCATACCTCGACTTTCATCGCATCTCGTCAACGCGCGTAATCTTTTTTGACATTCTTTTTTTATTATCCGTCGAATCATCTTGTATTGTGACTTATAGTACGCTTTCGATGTTGTACTTCTTTTTTGCAACATGTTTTTTTATCAATGTTGTGGTTTTATGTTTTTCGTGAACACTTTTTTTACACGTTCACCTTTTTTACTAAGTGATACTTTTTCATGAATACACTCGTGGTTAACTATTTTTATAAGATCACGGTAAGGGAAACGTGTCATAAATTTTGTGTAAGACCTACTTCACTCGACTTAGCACATCATTAGAAGCAAACATTCATTCACACGAAGACACAATAAATATCGTGTTCTCGGCCTCCCTCGTCGAGGTATCGAGTCCCTCCCGTTTTTTCCCGAATACTTTAGATGAAAAACTCGTGGCACATCCGACAACAAAGCACTCTGTATTTATTCGACAAACGAGAAAGATAACATCTTTTACATAATCGTTCTCTATCGCAGGGGCGTGTTCGTCAGGATCAAAGAGAAGAACTTACACGTAGAATGTTTCAAGTGCTCCACCTGCGGTACTTCATTGAAGAACGTAGGCTATTACAATATCAACAACAAACTGTACTGCGATATTCATGCAAAACTGGTTGCCAGGCAAAATGCACCAGCTGGCATGGTACCCATCACTATACCGTCGTAAGTATTGAAACATTTGCATACAGAGTGACTCAACAGGAACAGTCTTATGAAATAATTAATTATTCTTTTGTGATTCATTACGAGATACGAGATATTAAATTATGCAAATCTTAAACAAACGGTTACATTAATTTGTGAAAAAAAGTTAACTGAAAATTGCATATGGTCAGTAAGATTGTTTAGGGTAACCGTGTTCTCTTACGCGAAGCAGGTGTAACATTAATGATCGGCAGTGCGTGCACGGAATTTAAATGAGCTCATTAAACGTTCCAGAGGCGGTAAGGCTCCGGCGAGCACGATTTCCGCTGCACTGGCGAACGCACCGTTGTCTCCACCGTTGAGCAATCACGCGTCTTCGCCTCTACCATTCTCTGTGAGTATTTCTCCCCGTTCATTTTATAATTTCAATATTTTGCACCCGGACGCAAAATTAATCGCCTGATCGCTTAGACTATGCTTAATTCTAATGATCGATTGAGAATAAAATAAAAAATAATTATTTAAAACTTGGCACGTTTGCGTGTGTTTTCTTTTGCTTGGCACTAATCGCTTTTCCAGGCTTACAATCGTACGAGTCCCGATTACGGATTCCCGAATTCTCAGCAATCGCCTCCGAATAGAAACGGCTTCATCGGCAACGGCAACTGCCACTGGGAATCGAAAACGTTTACAAGCACGATCACCATTCAAACGGGTTGCACAGAGGTTCGCGAGTTTTCGATCCACTTAACATCCCCTTACGCTTAACCAAACTATACACATACACGGACGACGATGTGTCAATTACTAAAATTAATCGATCCCTGTGACGCTTCCAATCTGATACATCTCAGCTTCGAAGTTATATTTAAAAGTAAACACTCGCTTTAAAATACTCGCTGATTCAGAGAGGAATACGGATCGAAATGAGAAAGAAAGTAAAGACTACTAAAGAATGAAGAAGTTTGACGAAGAAAGAGAACCGCGTGACCTGTGTCCTTCTTCGCGGACTTCCTGTTAATTAGTCTCAAGAATAGCGATCCTTGACGTTTGACAGGCGTTGACGAGTATTATTTCGACGCGTGTGACTAATTACCCTGGCGCGATTCGGAGCGTGCGTGTCTCGCCCTCCCTTTTTTTAATTGCCACTTCCACGTGACCATCGTTCTCTCGTTTTATGTATTGCAGCCCACCCGCCTTGGCACTTCGCCCGTCGAACCACCCAGTTTCCGATCAGTCCAGGTAATGTCCCAACGCGGCTCGTCTTAAACGTCTCGCACTCGAAACCTTACACTCGGTAAGGTACGTTCTCATCGAACCGATGAAAATCATCCGCTGACTCGCGGTGACCGCTGCTTTGTACACCAGATATGTTCTCCAGACAAGTACGTCGTTCTTAGAAAAACGAAACTTGGGAACCCTTGCCGTGTGAGATTCGAGCATGGAGAATGCACCGGAGAGAGACTGTGCTTAAACTCGTGATCACCTATCAGTTGTTCCCGTGATTCGACAGTGTGTGAAAGAATGATATTTCGGTGTCCCGTTAATGATAAACGATCTTGATACCTTTCAGAGAAGAGTGCGCGAGAAAATTGTAGTCCTACCGATGCTTCTCTGCTTCTAGTAAGAGGTCATGTACTTTCGTGGTGTCAAGGCAGCGGAAGTAGTATCAATTACGTTCGTTTCAGAGACTAATCGACCCGACCACCCCGGCTCATCGCGCATTAGATAGTTCATTAGACGTAGCTGCGCGCATTGCATTTGTCATGTCGTTTGCCACGAAACCCTAACTAATTTCACATCAATCAACATCCATTTCTTTTTTTTCTGTATTTGTTGGAATGCGAAGTACCACTACTCCACTTTTAACATCGTCGATCGTGACATTACACCATTATAACATAGCTCCAGAGCAACGAATGATTAAACGTGATTTTCAATATACAGGCTCCGACGTCGAACAATCTAATCGGCCCTAAACCTTTTGGAGGATCGAACCTGTCATCGAATCTGTCGTCGCCTCCGTTAGCGAACTCAGGCAACAGCACTCTACCACGGCCTCAAACTGTGACCGGTAAGTCGTAAACTTGTGTAATTAATAATCGCGACAAGATTCGACAAGGAACGGAGGAGGGAAACTAGTTTCCTGCAAGTATAGACGTTCAGACGTGTACGAAATCGTTCTTCCATTCGCAACTTGTCGTTACGTAATCGACAATCGGATTACATAACGATTAATATAGTTACTCGTTAAAAATACAACAGGATAAGAAACGAGCCCCTCGTTTGTACAAGCACGATCTTTAGCGTTACGTGCACGAGATTCCGCGTCACGACGACGCGACGCGATGCAAGCATTCCGATGATTATTACGACGGTCACGCTAGTGGCATGTCAAACGAACGGAACATTAGTCAGGAAACGAAACCGGAAATCGTTTAACTCGTATAAATTATCGATGACAAGCCCGACTTTCTCGTCCGCAATCTGGAGGAACGATCTCTGGCTTTTGATAAACGGCTCGTTATCCTTGGCCTCACTTTCTGTCTTCGATTGTTACGAATAGGTCTCTCCTCTCCGGGCTATTGGCTACCGAAGCCAAAAAACACACCCTTCAGAGGTACGACAACCAGTATGCAAGCCCTTCGGCCGAGTCTCTAGCTTTGGCTAATACACGTTTCAATCTCGCTTACGTATCCACTGCAGTCATCTTTTCTATTCTACGTTCGTTCAGACATTTAGATCAAGCGAAGGAATTACATTCCTCGATGATCGAACTTTTGAACCAAGCAAAAGAACAAGCTGAATGGCTTGTTCCAAAGAAACTCGAGCATTCATTTCCATTTGTTGGTCCTTGTTCTCGTTCGTTGGTCTAGACGCAGCTTTCATTGAAAGATCAAGTCCCTGCCAGCGAGTGAACTCTCTTTTTCTGTATCAAGTTGTACTTTGAAGTTCATTCGCTCGTCGTTTCCGCGGCGTATCAACGGCGAGCATTAACATTTCATCTTTGATCGCGGTCATCATTTTAAATGTCATCGAACAGGGTGACACATTTCTCCGGTTGGACTTTAATCGCGGACATATGGAGCAACGATGATGATCGAAACGAAACTGGGACGATCGGATAGAGACCTGAATAGCGTACAAATGAGTCAAGTCCGCTTCGATAGAGAAACGCTTGCGTAACAATGAAGACATTCCGATAAAAATAACCGCGTACTATACGTGTTTTTCTTTCTTTTTATTTCTTTGCCGACATCCAAGCCGTGCGTGCTTTCTTTTTTTTTTCGTACGCTCATACACAACGATTAGGAATCATACTTCCATTCACGCCTCCTCATTCCCGGGCATAATTTTTTCTTTTCTTATCTTTTTTCAGCCGGTTCATCTTTCAACCCGAAACCTAGACCCTTCTCCCTCACATTCGCATGAGTCGGTAGCTCTTATTGTCAGCTACGTCGTCGTCGTCGTCGTCTTCGTGCTGACAGCTGAATCGAACAATCAAATTTTATTAAATAACCACATATTCATATTCGACGTTCACGATTACTCTTTAATCTCGAATCAAATCGCATAGTACAATTCTCCGTTGTCAATAAATTGTCTTCCATCGAACAAGTATACGTTTTACGGTATTACCACCGAGGAGAGATTAGTAATCTCTCCTCGATGGTATTACTAACGACAAGATTTTAATCAAATATGTATGATATAATAATAGGAGTAAATAAAGTCACGATGAAGGTTTAACGTTATCGTTCATACTACTGTACATACAAATGAAAACATATCCCAATTTGCATCTTTTAAACATTCTCATTCAATATCGTTAAATCAAAAATTGTTTGCCAACTGTAACATAATTTCGAGATCGAATAGATCGTGAAGTCGAATCCATGTTGTTATTGTCGACGAACGAGTTTCTCGTTGAATGGAAGTGTTGTTGAGAAATTACTGGAATTGCAAAATAAAACGATAGTTAAGCCGAGCAAGCTCTTCGCTCGATATACATGTTGTTCCTTCATCCAATTCATGTCACATACGCGCGCACACGTCTTCAAGATCCTCCTTCAAGAAAACTATCGTTGATTAACTCAATACCGTCCTACATAAATAGATTCGCGTCGACGCTTTCGAGATGCGCTCGAGTCGTCGAGATGTTAACTGTCCCACGATTTTTTTCTCTTTTTTTTTAACAATCGTCCATCTGGAAATTGCGATGGATCTTAGGATACGTGAATCGTCTCGACGGAGTCTACGAGTAACTTCAGAGAAGTGCGACTGCTCACTCGCAAATGCTTAAAGCAAGCTTCGGTCTTTTTCTACTTGAATTTACAATCAGTTGGCCAATTTATTCGCGGAGCTATCACTCTTCGCCATTTTTCATTTTTAAGTTGCGGTTCTTTTTATTTTGCATCCTGAACGTGCCCGCGATCCGGCTTAATTAATTTTCAAAATTAAATCATTATGATACAAACTTAACCCTTTAGTATAAGAATATCATCAGTGAAATTTCACAAATTTTTATTCATTAGAATATACAACACGTAATAGCTTTGTTTGCAGTCACTATAATATTATGACATTAGTTTGCATTTGTATGCCCTTATTGAATTTATATAAACTAAACTAAGAGAAAATTTCACTCATGATGTCGTTGATAATTAATTTTGACGATATACCTACAGATTAAGAAACAAAGGTTCGCGGGCACGCGTCAGTCAATGTGCTTCTTACTCACAGCTGATTTCTTTGTTTTTTTTTTCGCTCTTTCTAACACGCCCCAACCTACTATACCTGTGTTACCAAACGCGTGTTCAATGTTTCGTGTGCCTTGTGATCCAACTTGGTCTGCTTCCAACCACGCATTCAATCCCTTATCCCCCTGAGACTTTCTCGTGGGATACGAATCTCAGAAAGCTCGACGGAAACCCGCGAAGAAAAGTCCTACTATTGCGAGATCGTTGAGAACACCAAAAACGAGTATCAGCGTCGTTCCGTGAAAGCCAAAAGCCTCGCGTGGCCACCTCCAAAGCCCATCGAGGAGATCACTTATCCCACTGCTAGTCCCCTGTACATCGACCCGAATCCAACCCTCGATAAAAGAGACAGACAAGCGGTCAAAGAGAAGAAAGCCTGCATCGAAGCCTGCGAGAGAGCTCTCAGCAAAAAGAGAAGCGATAGCACAGATCGCGAGGTGGAAAGAGCCACCAGGCAGTGCAATCGCTTCGACGAGAACCCGATGGATCGGATCAGTTGCCCGGGACCCACGTATAGAAAGGTCGAGCTGGTGGAGACGACCACCGGCAGGCAGTCGAGAACCGAAATGACCTCGAGGCCCAGCTCGACCGATAGCGTCCGAAGATCGTTGACTCCCACCAGAATCACCCAACCAATACCGAAACCGTGGACTGCCACTGTCTCTACCGGCAGCAATCTTTACGAGCAGAGCTACGCTGGTGTCGAGCCACCGAAGGTGTGCAAGAAGTTTCATTCGAAGGAGATCTGTCAGAGAGAGCGGATATGCGAAAGGAATCAACCTTTCCGCGAGGAGCATCGCGTGTACAAGTCGGAGGTGTGCAGACGCGAGCAGACGATTTGCGAGAAGCCACCGTTGCCGACTCAGCACGCGGTTAGACAAGAGGAAGCGAAAGAAGAAATCAGGGAGATCGACCAGGAGGTGACTGATCTGAGACCAGCAGACGAAATCGGCGACGAGGATACTGGTGGTATCCGGGGAGAGCACGACTTCATCACGGAGACCACGGAAGAGGACGTTGACGGTCTGCACGTGAAAAAGAAAACGACTTTTGAGAAAACTGTTTCACCGTCGCCGGCACGGCCCAGCACTCCTGCGATAGAGGAATCGAAGGAGGAGATTGTAAAGGAGGAGACGGTGGAGAAGACCGAAGAGACTTACGCACGGAAAACCACTAGTCACGTTGAGAGACAAGTTGAAGAGAAGGAAGAGAAAACTGTCGTCGAATCAGCTGAAGTTGTCACTTCTGCCGTGGACGTGACGCAAATGGTAGAGAAAGCTAAGCAAGATGAAGAGGAAAGAAAGCGAGAGGAGGAAGAAGAAGAAAAGAGAAAGCAGGAAGAAGCAGAGAGAAGACGAAGAGAAGAAGAAGAGCAGAGAAGGCAGAAAGCAGAGGAACGGAGGAGACAAGAAGAAGAGGAACGGAGAAGGCAAGAGGAAGAGGAAGAAAGCAGGAATGTGACTTTCGAGGAGGAGGAAGTGGAGGAAGTAGAGGAAGTTCGGGAACAACCTCTGGGACGTACAGTTGTCCGCGAGGAACGAGTGACAGAAGCCGAAAGCGATACCCCGGGGCGGAAGAAGCTCATAAAAGAGACTTACGAGGAGATCACGGAAGAGGTGCTGGTTCAAGAACGGGTTCGAAGAAAGGCTATCGACGACGAGCGCAAGAAGAGTCTGCGCGAACAGGTACAAGTCCATAAAAGTTTGAGGGACCAGCAAGCGCCAAAGGATCGACGCGTATGCTCCAAGTACCCGCCAGCTGCGGAGATCATGGAGACGAATAAGAAGCGCGTACAGTTCGTGAAACAAACGGACGCCGGTCCAAAGCCTATACCGCATTCTGCCCTTCAGAACGCCACTCCTAAGGAATGGAAGTCTGAAATGGTGAATGCCTTGACGACCGCGCCCGATCGGCCTTTCACGCCGCTCAGTACGTCCTCCAGCGTGAAAGAACTGTATACGGAGGAGACTATATACTTGGATCATAGGTGTCGACCCAAACCCTCGCCGAAGGAAAAGGTCCGACCGATTTCTCCGTTTCAGGAGGCGCTCATGATCGCTCCGGAAAGGCCCTACACGCCTATCGGTCGGGAGATCGGTCCCGACGACCGGAAGATCGAAAGCCGTTCAACGACACCCATGCTCGGAGGTGAAGGAGGTCCGCACCCTCCGCCATCTAATATTTTATTCGGCGAAGTGAAACCTTGCACTGAACCACCTCCCAAGCCCTGCGGTCCTCGACCTTTGCCTACTCCACCTCCGGATTATCGTTTCCCTACAAGGGAATCTTCTACGTCTCCGGTGAGATCGCGACCCCAGACTCCCATGACTAGCAAAGGCATTACTGCTACTCTGAAGAAACCCGACACTATACCATTTTACCAAAGACACCTCGTGGCTACGAAGAAGAGCGCGGTCGAGAGTCACACATACGAACCAGGAAGCAGGACACCGACCCCGACTCCAGGAAGAGCAAAGTCACCAGCTTGTGGTCCACCGTCGCCCTCTCCTTGTCACATGAAGGCTCAAGCACCCAGGATCAGGGACGACGCACCGCCTAAACGGAGCTCCGTCCACTTCCCCACGAAGAAGAGCGTTTCCTACAAAGTGGACGAGGACACCGACGAGGGGCACAGACACGCGGAGTATGCTGCCACCAAAACAGTGGCTGTCGACGAAAAGCGAACGGACGATGCGGGCCGAGAACCGTTGGACGCGGTTCATGCTCAATATCAAGAGAAACGGTGTATGACTAGCGAGGAAACGAACGAAGAGAAGAAGTCGATTACAAAGAGAACACTGGAAGTTAACGAAGACTTTGAAAGATGCGAAAAACGGGTCCCGATTCGTCCTTTACCAGAACGGGGAGAGACAACAAAAGGCGTTTGTGCCATTGGTAGAACAAGTCCATGTAAACTCTCTCTTCCTTGCCCATTGGCTTCGAAGGACCCATGCACGTGCCCTGTACCTACGCCGGTTTACAGCAGCTCAACGGAAGTACGTCATGTTAGTTACGGAACTCCACCATCTAGACCCTGTACGGATACGGGTGTAACAGTGTTACCATGTAAAGCTACCTCCGATCAAGGCACCAAAGCAGGAGTCGTCGTCGTACCCTGCCAAGGGCCGTGCACTTGTTGCAAGAAGGCAGGCGTCTGTGTAGTCCCGACCGCGGACCGTTCAGGAGTGTGCGTCTCTCCCTGCTTCGACATGCCAGGCGGAAGCTGCGGCCAGCCATCCGGACGCTGCGGCCGCGAATCCGCCTGCGAGCTCGACTGTATCCCCGGCAACTGCCCAGACTCCGGAGTCTGCGTCTCGCCGTGCGGCGACGGATCCGTTTGCGTGGCGCCTTGCACTAAACCTGGACTACCACCTTCAAAGTCGAAGCTTCCTTTTCCTCAGATCCCACTGCCGGACGAACCACCCGCGTCCTGCCCCTGTCCTCAACGAAGCTCCTTCGAGCCAATCCACAAGCCTCGCACTAACTTGAGCGGACAGCTCGCGCGACTCACTGCCAAAGTTGCCGGCAAGCAGCAAAACTTACCCACCGTGCAATTGTACAAGCCCGAAGCTCAACCCCAGACCCAAACCAAATGTGAGACCAAAAGCTACAGCTGTAAGACCCAAAGCTATTCTTCCACTCAAACCCGTTGCCAATCAGGCAACCAATGCCCGCCGAACACCCGCTGCTCAACCGGGAATCAATGTCAAACCCAGAATATCTGTCAGGACGGTATTCACTGTGGCCCCTCTGACAATACCCAAAGTTTAGTAGACCCACCAAATTTGTCATCCCACCCGGATCTAGGTACCGGAGTCGGTGGCCTCGGGTCCAAGAGCGGAACATTCGCTGGTAGCACCGCGCCGAAACGAGGACGGGGGATACTAAATCAGGCGAGCGGACCGGGATCACGAATGCCCCTCTGCGCCCATTGCAACTCTTACGTCAGGTACACCACCTTTCATCACCGGTGTGCTGCTTGTATTTTTTCTTTTCAATTTCAGTGTTTGCCGCATCCCCCCTTTATCTCTTTTCTCCGTCATCAAACGATGAGGATCGAGTTTTTGCTTTTTTTGTACTGTCTCCTCGTGTTAAATACGTGATATCCAGTTAAATGTGCGTTTCGTTTTTGGATCGATCGATTCAAAAACTTTGTGAGGTTGACAAGGAGTTCGAGCATTTTATTTCAATGTAGTAGGAAATGTTGTAAAAAGTTATTGCTTATTGTGGATAGAGAAAATATCGCCTGACGATTTACACGATTTGAAAGCAACTGTTTATTTTAATCCAATTCTATTTTTTTTTACGTGATTAACAATGTTAACTTGTTTGCACGATGTTAACAGCTAACGAAGAAAATACTAATCACAAGTCGAATGGTCTCGTCATAAAGCCGGTGTGCTGTAAAAACGACAAAGACTGCACAAGGTTCGTAAAAAGAATACAAAAGCAAACAGTTGATTTTATGAGAAAATTGTTGTCCGCTGTGCCTCTACGTCTTGCTTGTTCATTCGCGTACAAAAACCACTTCGCTCGACCCGCTTGGAGAGTAATCGCTCGCGATCATCTAGGGGTCCGTTCATTACCGCTTTGGGTCAGATCTGGTGCCCCGATCATTTCGTATGCGTGAACACCCAATGTCGTCGACCTCTGCAAGACATCGGTTTCGTCGAAGAGAAGGGACAACTCTACTGCGAGTACTGCTTCGAACGGTTCATCGCCCCAAGTTGCAACAAATGCCAAAACAAAATCAAAGGCGTAAGTATTGAAGAAGAGAAAACTTTTTCGAAACAATTTCTATTGATCCGTGAACGACCATGATAATTTCAGGACTGCTTAAACGCGATTGGAAAGCATTTCCACCCTGAATGCTTCAAATGTTCCTACTGCGGCAAGTTATTCGGTAACAGCCCGTTCTTCCTCGAAGAAGGATTGCCCTATTGTGAAGCTGGTTAGTCTCGTTTCTTTTTTAATAAAAGAATAGCGAAGATGAATATAAGAAATTTCTTTGACATCTAGATTGGAACGAGCTATTCACGACAAAGTGTTATGCGTGCGGATTCCCAGTCGAAGCTGGCGATCGTTGGGTAGAGGCCCTGAACAACAATTACCACAGCCAGTGTTTCAACTGCACGGTACGCAATTAACACGTTCTCGTTCAAGCGAAATCGATTCCTCTATTCCATGCAAACGCGTCCATTCTTTCCTTTTTGGAGATTTTAAGTCGTACAGCGGTTATTAAGCACTTAGGGATTTTAGAGTTCATTCTTTGTTCCAGATGTGTAAGAAGAATCTCGAAGGCCAGGGTTTCTACGCGAAGGGCGGTCGTCCGTTCTGCAAAAATCATGCGCGTTAAAGCTGGTGGCCGTTAACGATAATGCATGATATGGGAAGGGTTGCGAACAAACGGAAACTAGGAAAAGCGAGAAAATATCGCGAAGAGAAACGCGTATATTAGCTTTAAAGAGCACGAATTTCTCCTGCACGAATCATATCCTACAATCAGACTGCGGATTTTATGTATTCAGAGATTGCGCGCAATGTATAAAAATATGTATATGGAATATCAAAAGCTGAGTACGCGTTGCAATATTTGAATGATAAAAGAATAATAAGATGCATCTCTTTAACTGAAGACATGTTCTATTTTGCATAAAAATCCGTGGTCTACATATAATATTTCTTGTTCTTCTTGTATATGTTTTTCGGCCGACGACGAACTAACCCAATGACAGGTGTCGTTAATATACGCCGCTGTTAATAATTGTAGGACGACCAGCGAATATATTTATTTACGAACGACTATTGAACGCGAACTAATTGTACCATCGATTTTTAATCGTAACTTCTTTCTAAAAGCCTGTCTCCTTTTAAGAGTCTGTTTAAACGGGCAAAATCCCTCGACGTCGCAAAGAATAAGATAAAAAGAGTATAATTTCTAGAATTGCAGCGCGCCGAGACTATCGTGCTCACTTACAATAACACTTACTACTTACAAGCCGCGCCCACGTAATTATCGAAGTCAGGAGTATCCAAACCGTTATTTTGAGGGTGGGAGCGTTCTCCCTAGCTCCCGAGCAGGGTAGTGAGCCGAACATGGAGCGGCGAGTTATAATGTAGCGAAGAGATCACCTTCTGTTAATAGCTGATAATAGTAGGCCTACTAGCCTAACACGTGTATCTGTTGTTGTCTCTCTATTGTCATCTCACTCGCACAGTCTACTGTTCACTTTCCATACTGCATGCTCGAATGATGAGCGATTCTGACATCCGGAATAGACGCAAAATCCGGTCCCGATCGGTGGCCATACATATCCGGAGACTAGCGTATTTCGACGTAAACCTTGAATGAACTCATTCAATGCGAGTGGACGCGTATCGTGTGTTTACTACTGAAACGACATTACGTTCAATCGTGACGTCGAAGTCGCAGTTACAAAGGGACTTTCGAAGCAAACGCGTGCGTGCCAACTCGCCATGTGTACTGTCAACCGCGATAGTCACGGGCTCTCGGAACGCTCCCATGGACATGCCTGATCTAAGTAATTGTATACTAGCAATTGCTCTCGAGATACCTTCACCTGAAACGCATGGCGAGTAGTTTCGACTCGGTATCGAGCCAAACCTAATCCGCCCCAGGAAATATTCCTAATCCGCCAACACAACAATTCTTCATTTCGATTGACCGTTTAACGTGTATATTTTGTTCTATAGCTTTTTATACATATGTGGGACTATGTAGGAATTGTATCGAACCAAACCTAATCCAGCTAAGGAACTATTTCTGATTCGGCAATAGAACATTTTGTTTGAATTGGCCTCTTAATTCGATTAACTTGTACAATCCGTCGCATACCTTTTTGTCTAAGAAAGAACGTGTTTGATGAAAGCAAGACGCAGTCACGTAATTCGTTCGTTCCGGATTAGAGATTCGCTTGCACGAGCGAAGTTTAAGAAGAAGTTCTTAAAACGACCAATTACGTTCGGAAAGTTCGTTGGGTTTCGCTTGTCTCGACGTTCCACGACTAATTGGCGGATTAAGCAGCCATAAAATATCGATGAGACGCGCAAAGCTGCTTCTGGCTTTGCGAGCCTCAAATTTTAATGGCTGCGACCAAGTTAAATCGGTTTTCGTTTCCGTTCACGGCACGGAGACTCGAATACCTTGTGAAATCGTTGCCGCAGAAAATTCTGCAACGATACAACAAAAGGCCGACCGGCTTCTGGTCTTGGCCACGGATCACGCAAAGGTCATCCAAGCAATTAGTATTACTGGCATTATCACATATTTCGCATTATACTAGGTGCACCTAACACGAAAATGCCGAGATTCGATCCCCACCTCTAGAGCCAAGATCAGATGGCCGACTTTATGGAGTATAAATTATAAATGGCGAAATATATTCAATGAGGAGACCGCTTGTATTTTAATTAAAAATCGAGCGAACTTCCAGCAAAAGTTAGAAACTTTCCCCGCAGTCAATTAACGGATTAAACAGTTGTTTAACGCCGGATACGAAGTTCAACAAGAAATTAGAAACTTCCTGATCGTGTCTTCACGGTTGTAGAATTTTCAGCTTGAACCGAACACGCACAACCCGTTCAAAAATCGCTGTTCACAACCCGAGCTTCAAAAATTTCTATGTACAGACTGAGTCAATGAGAAATAACATGCAATAACTCCTTGTTGAATGATTTTATTAAAACATGCTGCATACGAAATTATAGAAGTTTATAGAAATTATAGATAGAAGATTCTATTCTGACAAATTAAACGTATTTCTGCCAAGCTGTATAATAAAATCAGTAACAGGATCGAGTTAAAATCTTCGTGCATGCGGATTTTATCATAAATCATCCAACGAGACTTTTTCGCTCTGAAATCAAATGATTCCATAATCGAACGATCGTACAGGGACCGAGAATATGGTATTTAATTTCGGCATGATCAAACGTTTACGAACTATCTGCAAAATTGAATAAACGATCATGAACACGCTTCGCCTTGGACTCAAATCGGTTGCCTAGCTTTCAAAGTGTCTATAGATATAAGGGCGAAAAGTGGAGAAAGAGTTGGCTTCGAGAACCGAGTAACTCGCGGTTTGATAGCAGTTGTCAAGTAATTTTAGACGAGGTTACCGATTTCTGTGCCATCATCGCGGGCTCGTGTAATACTAGTAGCAAAGTTCGCGAATCGAAAAAAAAAAAGAATGTTTAACTGTATATTGTATAATTTAGTGTGTAAGAACACGCAGCGCATTCGCGGTAATAAGAGAGAAAGCTGAACAGTCGGACCCAACAGTGTGATCACCACTAAGCGGCCGGCCAACGTTTGTAGACCAATGCGATTAGAATTAATTTTTAATTAGACCGATTGCTGGCTGATTATCGCACGAGCCTCTGTATCTGTGTTACGTGTCGCTTACAATAAAAATAAACTGTTCATGTAATTCGTTAATCCGAGTATTTCTTTCCTCCCCGTCTTAAAACCGTCCAAGGATTCGCCGTGTGACGATAGTCACGGGACAGAATTGTAAGATAACAGAAAAATAGAGCATCGTTCAGGCATTAACGAGACTGTCCACGTCGACGAATTGCGGTTAAACTGATCGTCGGAAAAGAGTTCGGCGTGCCAAACGAAATTGAAGATACGTGAGGGCACGATCGTGAACCATTTCGTCTCTAACGAGGAAGTAGCTCTAAGGGACGGCTCATCGATTTGTCAGTAAAGTAACCTTGCGGTACCTCCTGCCTGCGAAGCCAGACACGCGAGACATTTTTCTGGCGGATCTCTTTGCAACCAATACGTCATCGACGCGGACTTCGATGATCGCGCGGAGCTATTAATACGACCGCGGAAATAAACCGCGACCAACATAGCCATTGAGCGTTTCTCGAGAAACATTATGAGAAATAAAATATAGAAGCATAGATCTAATTTCTTGTACAAATAAAAGAAAGGAGAAGCAAATTTTTAAGTTTGAATTTAAACCTGGCAACGTTCACGCTATTTCTAGTATAAATCGTTAAGTTCGTCGGAAAGTCGCGTGTCCGCGATAACGATCACCGAGTCGAGCTGATATCAGCAAAATTCTTTCGGTGGCTCGCGACCCATGAGACTTCCGGTGTCCTCGGGGTGTCGCGGTGTCCACCGAAAGCCCATAAAAGCTGGAGAGCCGCGAGGAACCCGGCACACGGGCAACCTGCGCACCTGCGACCGGGTCAAAGCGATTGCGTAGATCGAAACGTGCCGGTGCACCAGTGAGAATCAAGACCCCGGCTTGCCTGCATGCGGTCCCATCGAGATATTTGAAGAACACCACGCGCTCGACGTCGACAAAAATGTCGCTTCCAGGAGCGACCGACCGTTCCCGCTAAGCCACACCGTTTTGGGATAAAAAAAGACGATAGACAAGGATGCTTCTCTGAGAACCGGCAAGAAGTATGATACTAATACTCTTTTCTGAATGAGAATTACGAGGTAGGATAAACTATTTTTTTTATTTCCTACAAGCTTCCTGTAACGGGCATGTCATCCTTGATTTCGTTACAAGGCTCCGGTTGACGATTATTTTTCTTTTCTCTTACAAAAAAGCAAAATTACTGTGATAGAGCTACTAAACATGATCGTTTCCTTGGCGCGATCCATCAAAGTATAATGTTTCGGCATGGCAGTGAAATATTTGGACGGACCTTTCGTGTTCAGGCTTAACGATAGTGGTACAGGACCGCATCTCCTAGTACAGGTATTTAATCACTTAGAAAGCGACATAAGTATGTGATTTTCTAATCGAGCCGACCGTGTTTCAACGTGCGATGCGCGATCGTGTGGGTGAATTTATAAAGTACAACGAATGTGAAATGTTGAATACATCGCGTCACGCTTTTATGTCGCTCGGAATTTGTTCGGCATGGTTACAAACTTAGCCGCGACCTTGAACTGAATACTTTTCAAGGTACATTCATAGATAAGTACAGTGTATATGTAGTAAAAACCTGTACATACCTGTCAGAGTCAAACGCGAGACGCGACGCGCTTTTGCGTGCACCATTTTTAGAAACGCCGTTAAGTAACCGCGACATGCGATAATAAGAAATGAAATTCACTTCCGCGAAACGTCGCTTGACTTGTTGATAAAAGTTGTTTCCTACGAAACGATCATTACATTTTCGAATCGCTTCCACTGGGTCAGGTTTAATGTAAAACAAGTTACTAATATTATAAAATGAGGAAGTCTAATTCCTGATAGTGACTATCCTAATCGCCTCGGATGAAGAGGCGGGGGTATCACGATGGAATGAAATACTATTGAGGTTTCAAGAACAGAGTGTAAACGTGGTCGATGACCTTCCACGGCGAATCGATGTCGAAGTTGAGTTAAGAAAAGGATATTAAAAGTAGGCTACCGTAACAACGGGAAGAGATATGCTCGAATTTAATTGTAATTAGAGACCTTGGCTCGCTTTCGGTATCGGGCCCTCCTAATGCTCTAATAACACGACAAATAAATCAAGGGCGTTCCCTGCTATTTTCGCGTGCACGTACCTACGTACAAAAGTTTTCGAATCGCGGGTTATGCGTAATATTCCGGGGTTTATAGTTGTTTCCCTAACACGGTTCGGTCCGCTTCAAGAGTCACGCGTTGAAACGCGATTCACTCGTTGTTAGACAGATGAGCTATAATCCGTGAATAAACTCGTAAAATGGTCGGTACACGCGAATCCGCATACTCTGCTCGCAGGTTTGCACAGAACGCGGCTGGAGAGAGTACACGGGCGAAAATAATGTATTCAAAGATCGATGGAATTTATGGTGGCGGTCTGGGGGTTTTCCTTTACCCCATTACAAGCTATTGCTTCCGTGGCAGGTAATATAATAACGTTGTCTGATTCTCGTATCTTAAACTAGCTATTGAAAAACGTACGTCCTTAAATTCTAGTTCATCAACAGAATTCCGAAAGGGAGCTCGATCTGTAGGAAGGACAATCTTATCCGTCATTTAAGGTGCATGAGGAAGATGCACGGTTCGATCTACGATTTCAGGTATAATTCGAATATAGTATCATTCATGCCGGAGAATTTCGTCGAAATTACTAATTAAGAAATTAGAATGTTGATTATTATCAAAAATACATCGGAATAGTCCTGTAGGATACAACTTGCCATCGGAGTACCCGAAATTGGCGGAGGAAATGAGTCGTTCTGAACACGACAGAATCTGGATCTGTAAGCCAGTCGGACAGAGTCAAGGAAAAGGCATTTTTCTGTTTCGCGTAAGAGGAAAAATATTTTAAATGTAAATGCTAGTGCATATATGAATTGCGATTTCACGTTTTGTAGAAATTAAGCGACCTCACGTATGACAGTGCAGCAGTCGTGCAAAGATACATAGAAAATCCCCTTCTGATTGGGAGTTACAAGTTTGATCTACGCCTGTACGTCTGCGTACCCTCGTATCGTCCTTTGACGATATACCTGTACAAGGAAGGCTTGGCTCGTTTCGCCACCGAGAAATTTTCATTAGAACATTTGAACGATCCTTTCCGACATCTCACTAATTTCGCGCTGAACAAATTGGGCCCGGGATATTCAGAGAAAAAGGAACGCGTCGGTTCTGGTATAAAAGATCAAGTATTTTAAATAACGTTTAAGTTATGCATCTGGATAACGTGAACCGGACCTCCGCAGGTTGCAAATGGACTTTCAGACAATTGAGGAGGTATTTAGAACAGACTGGATACTACGATTGGTTCCTCTGGCAGAGGATTGCCTGCTTAGTGAGCTTAACGATACTCAGCCAAGCCGCGAACATACCGAAATCATCCAATTGTTTCGAATTCTTCGGATTCGACGTACTGATCGACAAAAATCTAAAACCGTGGCTACTAGAGGTGAAAAGATGCATGCTTCACTTACTTGGTCATCCGTAGAGCACAGTTAACACGAAGAAATCGGCGTTCACGTAGGTAAACCTGAGCCCGGCCTTGAACAACGACTGCGAGATCGACTCCGAAGTGAAGAAACCATTGTTGCACGACCTGTTCGATTTACTAGGTCTTCCAGTATGTAACACCGGTCTCTCCCTTTTTACGATATGGTCGACGAGTTCTGTTAACGACAAAGTCGAAGCGTCTTCCAAATTTTGTACGGGCAAAGCCACAAAAAAGAAATCGAGATCTTGTCGGGAGACCGATGGCTTTTTAAATATATGCACGGAGCTTCGACCTACCGTACGTATTCACAATAAAGCGTTAGTAGCAAATCATAATTTCTATAAAGAAGAACGCAAACGTTAAACCTTGTACCTATATCGATCATCAGCTCAGACAATCGAATAACGGTGACTCCTCGAATTGGTCCCGATACAATCCACTGTTAGTGGATAAATACATTCCTCGCGGTTTTCGGGGCACTAACCCGGAACACGACAAGACATCGGTATGGGACAATGGTAAAGATTGGAGCACGCCTTGCGCGAAGGAAGGAGGATGGGTCCGCATTTATCCACTGACTCGAACGAAAGAGAGTCGCGTCGACTACGTGTCGTCGTTATCGGAAGCTCCAAGAATGGCAGAAAAGGAAGCCAGGAACACGGTTCTTTCTATACAGAAGTAACAATTCGTCCAATTAACAGTATCGTGTAATAAAATATGAATTATAATTTTATATGTAATTGACATTTTCTACAGATATTTGAAAGCTGCCAAAGAAGTACATAAAAAAAATGAAAAATACAGCGACGAACAATGTAACGCTATGCTGCGTAAAATTTTGGAACTGAATACCGAAATTTGGCTGCCATCGAAGTGATTTATCGTAGTAGATATTCATTCGCGTTTCGTCTCTACACTTTTTCGCCGTCCCAAGCGAATTAGCACAATACGCTTTGACCAATTAAATAATTTTCTAATCTTATATCTAAGATACATGTCTAACAGCCAAAATGTTTTTTAATATTTTTTATAGTGCTAGATTTAAAAATCGTTGTTAAGGATA
The DNA here is from genome assembly GCF_001652005.2 of Ceratina calcarata. Lineage (NCBI taxonomy): Eukaryota > Metazoa > Arthropoda > Insecta > Hymenoptera > Apidae > Ceratina > Ceratina calcarata. The sequence goes on from NW_017143660.1 coordinate 151,291, forward strand.
ATTGTGATAGAAGCGTTAATGAAAAGATATATTGTGTTCTAAATGTGAAGTGCTACACTAAGGTAATTATACGTATATTGGATAAAGACGGGAGAATATTTTTATTCGCCAAGAACTTCTCGGTTTATTAAATATTTTTCTTGCAAATTTACATTAATTAACTCCCTTCGCTGCTAATCTCCTGTCGCGCTCTTCGGCAATCGATAGCTTAACACCCTTGTCTCTGGGCAAGCTAATGTACGATTTAGTACCCTTGCCGATGATGAATACGTTGTTCAACCTAAACGAACGATTTATGATAACTAGGCGCGATCAGTCAACGAAAGCGATAGATGAATGAATGCAAAAAGAAAAACTGCTGTTTCTAAATGGGTAATACTGAAAGCCCTATGTAAAAACAATCAGTGACCAATATAGAGGAACTTCATTTTGACCAACTTTTGACTGCAATTGTCTCAGTGACATTACAGCTTCGATTATGGTCCCGGTAAAAACGAATTCAATCTTATGTTAAATCAAAGGCAAATGTGTAACAATAATTTAAATAAAATGTAATGAAATACCTCGTAGCAAAGGTGTGTCCCTGTGAGTCTTTAATATGGCAAATATCAAATGACCCGGGATGACGTTCGCGGCTGACGACCGTGCCGACGCGCCCTAAATTCCTCCCACCAGTGATCATGCAAAGATTACCTAAGGAAATAACAATTAATTAATAAATTTTGATTGTGCTCGCAGTCACAAATACATGCAGAAATATTATGTTATACCTGAATCAAACCGTATGGAATCTAAGATTTTGCCTGACGCAATATCCAGATGGATAGTGTCATTAACCTTGATGAGGGGATCTGGGTAACGAATTGTCCTTCCGTCGTGTGTTACCAAAAATGGGATTCCCTTCGGTCCAGTTTGAACGCGTTTTACCTTGCACAGTTTGTACTGTCAAAGAATAAGAATTGTTTAATCGAATAAAGTATTCTATTAGCAGAATTTTTGATAGAAATGTTAATACAAAGTACCTTAGCTTCTTCTGCTGAAATTCGGTGAGTGGTAAAACGTCCTTTAACATCATAGATAAGTCGGAAGTATTCACCGGTCTTGTTGATTGTAATGACATCTACAAAGAATTAAGTAATATTAATAAACACAAGTAAGTTTTATTCATTTTATAAAATGTGCACTTTCTGGGTAATACAGAAGGAATATTTTACTCAATCTGTGACCAAAGTAAAGACCTTCTTTTTCTTTTGGCCAATTTTTGACTATAAAATTTCATTTGTGAAACGTTACAGCTTCGATATGGCCTTAGACATACTTAAATATTAGGATAAAATCGAAAATAATTGATCTTACCCATGTAACCGGCAGGATAATTGGGATCAGTTCTCACTTTCCCATCAACTTTAATCAATCTCTGCATTACAATTTTTGTTACTTCTGAATTGGTTAATGCATATTTCAATCGGTTTCGGAGAAAAATTACGAGAGGAAGAGACTCTCTCAATTTATGTGGACCTGTGGATGGTCGCGGAGCATAAACACCCCCAAGTTTGTCCAGCATCCATGCTTTCGGTGCATTAAGACGCTTCAAATGCTTTTTCGGTCCACGAGCCTAAAAAAATATCCGATAAAAATGCATACCTGATTTACTATCGTCCACTATTTCTATACTGTCGTACTACACAAAATTTTACAGATAGAGTACCATTTAAATTTATCTCTCACTAAAACTTTTAATTACAGATTATCACATTGAAAACTTAATTCCTTATCCAAGTTATCTTAACAAACATTCATGTAAACTATCGGTCCAGTTAATGTCTAATCAGTTCGACAAAGTAACATTTGTGTACAACATAACCGTATTTCTTGTTCCACAAGAATACAATAAATTTACTAAATAATATATAGATAGATATTAATTTTCAATCCTGTAGTTTTCACTTCGTTTAAATATTATACTAATACTGTACACTGCGCAGCTGATGCGAAACGATTTAATACTAACAATCAATAAGCGAACTTACCATCTTGGTTTTCTAAGCGGAAAAGACACGTCCACGCGCTGTTTCTGTAGACATCAGCATCAGAAACATCAACGCCACCATAGTCAAAATGGCGGATATATATTTGAAAATCGTCGGATACGATGATACGTTGCAGGTAAAGGAATTGTATTATTCCAAAATAAACAAAAAATTTCTAAACTTAGTTTGAATTATATTGTGAGTTATAATTCAATTAATTTGTAACAAACTGTACTTGTGGTAGCTGTTACACAATTGTATTTGGATAGGTATGTAAACTATAGAAAATTATTTGTTTTTCTTTTTACTTTTTTACATATTTCGATGTATTATCAATTTTAAGAATCATTGATTGAGAAGAAAATATAGGGAGCGTTTCATAATTCAAAGTGTAAACTCTTTATTGTGAATATACAGATAATATAAAATTCCAATAAGTTTATTTGTAAAAAATTATAGACTTTTTATAAACAGCATTTGGTTAAAGTTAATAACATCAATTTGTTTCTACTATTTGGACAATATTGTCTAGCAAATTTGATGCACCAATTCTAAACAAATCTTTATTCAACCATTCTTCTCCTAATTCTATCTTAGCCAGCATCATCCATTCCAAAGCATCCTGGGGTTCCTTAATACCTCCAGCAGGCTTCAAACCAACCTGAATAAAATATGTATATGTTTATAATAAGTGTTCAAATCTTTTGAATAATGATGTTTCATTTGAGTAAAAGATGTATACCTTTCTTTGTGTGGATTTGTAATAATCTTTAATTGCCTGGCACATAACAATTCCAACAGGCAAAGTAGCATTTACTGATTCTTTCCCAGTTGATGTTTTAATAAAATCTGCACCAGCTAACATTGCTACCATGGCTGCTTTATATACATTTTCCAAATTGTCTAATTCACCTGTAGCAAGTATGACTTTCAACAAGCAATTGTTGCCAGCAGCAGTGCGAAAGGCTTTAAGTTCTTCGTATAATTCCTTCCATTGTTGCATCAAAACTAGTGGTCTGTTTATAACAATATCAATCTCATCAGCTCCCATCTCAACATCGATCTCTACTTCTCTTACACGTGTCTCTAATGGCATTTGTCCAGATGGAAATCCTCCACCCACTGTTTAAGTAATGATCAGAGGTTTTAATATAGTTTAATATAAGTAAATTTAAAGGAAATTTACCTGTAGCTCTGGAAATTTGATGTTCTTTATCAAGTTTGTCCAATGCAGATTTTGCATCTAAAAATCTCGTTGGATATACGTACACAGCTGCTGTGTGCACATGTGCAGTGTTTAACGATTTAAGAGGGCTTACAGCCTGTAATTACAGAATGTATAAAAACAAATTTATTTTCTATTATATTAGAAAAAGCGATTAAGAATATTACTTTGGCACATAAAGTCTGTACTCTTGTAGGTGTATCATCACCACCCAAAGTAGTTAAATCTATGAAACCTATTGCTCTCGTCAGCCAAACTTTTTTAATATGATTTTGTAAATTGCTAACTCCAGATCGGATCGAATTAATTTTTTCATCAATCACGGACTGATCGAATTTTACTGTAGCTAAAACGAAAATGTATTAAATTCGTGAATACGTATGATAAATTCAAAAACATTTAAATTTAAATCTACCGTGAGCCAATTTTTGAATGTCCATTATCGTTGTGCTTGCTTCAAAATATCTCACTTGAATATTCTCGTGTGAATGAACGTGCAAGACAAATGTGATCACTTTAAATGAGCGCACGATATCTAAAAATACTTCTTAGGAATTGATAACACCATAGTGCCTACGATTTGTGATTGTTGATAAAGTAAAAAAAAACTTTGGAGTAAACTTATTATGCATTCGTTTACATCAATCACCTGATAATTTTATCTTAAGAAAACTTTCCCTGCTTTATGTGATATACTCCGTACTGATTAAACTTATTTGCCGCGAAAATTAAAACACAGATCCCTTTCTTGTAAATTAGGTATTATGTTTCGGATGTGAACTTTTACCTTTCCTCATTTAATCTTTCGCTTAAAGTTAATTTAAATGCATTTTAATTTCGAAGTATTAAGAATGAACATAAAATGAAACCAAGGCTCATTGAGTGACTGTCACACTAAGCATATTCTCGTGGCATGTCTTGATAAATAAACATTATTCCGAACTAAAGATTACACATAGCATAGCAGATTATGAAAAACTAAAAGAATAAAATCTAAATTTAAAATTATCCATCATCCGATCATTCTTTTCTTTTGACCAATCGCGTTCAAGCTTCAAACAGTCTGGAGTTATATTAATTTAGCCTCAGTGCATGTTATCGTCCTTTACGTTTGAATGTCATTGTAATTAGACTGTTTTTCTAGCAGTTGAAGATGATAGAATCTTATTTTTTCTAAGATTGGAAGTGTCAAGGAAACGGAAAGAGTGTTTGTAAGTTTTCATTCTTCCGAAGAAAAGAAAATACAGTGGGACATTTCTCTTTTGGTTCTTTATTATTATTAGTACATTTATCACTCGATAAAAACTAAATAAATATTGCAGTAGAAATAAATATTTTAAATATCTAAGAAGCTTTTAATACAGATATATTGCGTAAATTTAATGCATCGAACTTGACAATATTTATTGTACTTTATACGCATTAGCTAGAACTTTTAATTTAGTCAATTACATTAGAAAAATTGTTCATATTAATTGCAGCTATTAAAATTTCTTTAGTTTATCATTATCTATAATTTTGCCATTGATCCCAGTACTGTGTTGTTTGCATTTCCGAAAGTCGCGATACGGTGCGATCGAAAGCAAAAATTTCTTCTTCACCCGTAAAAATATTTGATTTAAAATCATCCTGTAAATAATACAAAAACTATTATTATTATTTAATGTCACTGAAAAAAATTAGCCTTCTTGTGAAACTTACCGATCCATGTGATATCTTTAGGTCATCCATTAGCATTCGTTTCTCATCTGTATATTCACTTTCTATCTTTGGCTCAAAAAGTTTTGTATGAGGTACAGCTGCAGATATTACAACACGTACCTAAGGAATTTGATTTATTCGTGTAATAAATATCTACATCAGGTCGGATGTTTAAATGTTTAATCTTACTTTATTATCATATAATGTGTCAATCAATGTGATGAATCTCCTAGTTTGAGATTTAAGACGGAAATTTAATTGAGGTAGATCTCTTATAATGACTGTATGAAATGCTTGACTCAATTCCAAATAATCACTAGCACCAAGTGGCTATAAATCAAAATTATCATTTGTTCTTTAAAACAATTTAATTGGTCGTAGAAAATATTCAATGAAAGTAGCTTACTCTATCACACAATTCTTCAAAAGTTGAATCCAATACCTGACCACAAGTTCTTTCAAAAGTAACGTTACGGCCCCTTATGGAAATAGTTCGCGGTCTCACAACATCATTCTCTTTTGAACATAGAAATTTAAATATTGTATCTACACTATTTACTGCATCTTCACCTTTTCTGCAATCATTCATAATTATTAGATAAAAATATTTGTGAATGAATCTTGATTAAGAAAAATGTTACACACATGAAATAAAGCTTTTTGTCCGTGCTTCCTGTACTCAATCTGTAATCAACTCCTGATTCTAAGGAATCTACAATACAATAATTTTTTAAGACCTGTATAAATGGAACAAAATTTACTCTCTGCAATCCATTTTTGTATAAATCATCTGGTGCTCTATTACTGGTTGCTATTACTATCACTCCATTATTAAACAGTTCGGTGAATAATCGTTTCAATATCATAGCGTCTGCAATATCAGTTACCTGTGATGCATGAGCTTTCGTTAATACATGTTACATTACATCGTCAATAACTTGTTGTATGCTTCAATTTATTAAACCTGGAATTCATCAAAACAGAGCAGCCATGCATCTTCAGTAATACTTCTAGCAACTGGTGGTATTGGATCAAATGGTTGGAGCTTTGTACTGCTCGTATCTCTTACCATCGTTTTTTTTACTTCGTGCACTCTCCTATGCACATCCATCATAAAAGCATGAAAATGAACACGCTTTTTGCTCTCAATCTATAATTACATTTCAATATGATTACTATTATTTCCTCTTTAATTAATAGACTGCATATGGAAAGCCATTTATTATACTTCAAACATTTTCTTTATATCACATATCAAATCCTTTATTGCAGCAACTTTCTAATTTTTTTACACATGTGTGATGCTGAAAAATATTATGAATTGTCATAATGATAATCAGTAATATTATATTATGGCTTCCCATGTGCAATACTTACTTGAACTTATAAACTATGGTACCTGACAGCATTGATAAAAAAGGTCCATCAGCATTGTTTTACCTCCACCAACTGCTCCATAAAGGTATAACCCTTTTGGTGGTTCCTTTTTCTTTTTACCAAGCCATTTCTCTAATAAGTTATACTCTACTGGTCTGTACCCATCTATTTCTTGATAGATGCCCTGCAATACTTGAGCAACTTCCAACTGATGATCATCTTTTATTAACTCTCCTCTGGATATTTTATTTTTTAAAATAAACAATGGCCCTTTGCTAATCATGGAAACAGCAGTGGCATATCCATGATACTGAATAAAATCGGAAGGTTGACATCGTGACAACAAATTCGTAAAATAGTTCTGATTAAGGAATTTCTTTGGCAGTAAGCAAGTCATTATAATAGCATTAGATGTCCTAAAGGAAAGGTCATTATCCATTGATTAAATTATGCGTGAACTTTAATCAATCGTCGAAGAAGAAAAACTTACGGAGAAAAATTCGATCAAAGCACATTTAATTTATCAAATTAATTGAAACTGACAAAACGTGGAAAAATTATTTACGATTGTAGATATTTACATATTCAATCAAATTTTCGATTGCCAGATAATCAGGTGATACATGTTAACCTTTGTATTACGTATAAAGATGTGTCACATTGTCACGCGTATCTTCTATCTTAGAATAGAACATGTAAACATAAACACACACCAGGAAATTTGGAAAGGTACTAGGTGCGCACGTGAAAGCATGGCAGTGATTAATATTGGTATTTTATTAATGCTGAATTTAACAGACTCTAACAGATCTCTTCTCTATTTTAATCTAACATTATAATCGTGAAATTTCATCCAGTTTTAATATCATTGAAAAGTAAGTTAATGCAAGTAAAATTTAATTTGCACCATTCGTATCGCCACTGTGCAAATGGCCGTTCTTTAAAAAGTGCCGAAATCTATGTTATTAAGAAGAATATTTGAACGCAACGTCGACCAAATTGTTCGTCGACTAATTTTTTAACATTTTTGATTGCTCAATGACTCAAAAATCCAGGCTAAGAGTACATAAATAAAACTCAACTTTCTTGTTTTCAAAATCCCTGATTAACTTCGGAGCCTGTCCTCTGGATGGCACTACTGTATCATTTGAAATTTTTTAAATTGTACAGGACGTCAAAAATTGTCGACTTTCTCATGCGTCGCGAAGTACTTATCATTATCTATTATGATTCCATTCCATCTGAAATGTTAACACAGCTCCGCAGTACAATGGTTAAATTATTCATCACATTTTTTATAAATATATAAGTATATTTCATACAAATCAGAAATGTCACATGAATTGAACAAAATTTAGCAACAGAATTTGCATTCACGTTCAATCGTTGTGATAAAGTTTAGAACTATACATTGGTAGTCTCCGTTTATCAGGGCTGATTCCTTCCTTTGATGAGTAATAGCGTCTCTCTATAACTTTATCAAAAAATCTACTAAGTTTGACAGAGGAGCTAGAACCAGCAGCTAATGATCTCACTTGATGACAGTCCTACAAAAAGTAATTTTATTACAAAATTATTACTTGGAATTAAAAGAATGTTTTTCATACCAAAAATATTTCATCAGCACCGCATTCTTCTGCAATAGTTGAAGAACGTCTATGGACACTTGATCTTACCTCTGCCACTAAATCTAATTTTGTGCCAATAACTAATATTGGTATCTAACAAAGGATATATATTATTTACAAAGAGAACATTCTATCAGCTGACAATTTTCACTACCTGGGTGGATCCCACAAATCTTTCTGGATCAAAATCATCAAATGGCTTTAATTTTGTATGACTGTTATCTTTGCTCAAAACTTCTTCCAACCATTTTTGCAGATTTTGTTGAGACTTTCTGTTTGTTAAATCATGAACTAATATAATACCTGTATCATGAATGTCAATTAGTAAATGTTAACTTTTAAATCACACTGTAAACAGGTACTTATATTTTATACTTGTACCATTTGTTGGATTATAAAAAACAGATCTTGTATTTTTATGACTTTGGCTCCCACCAATATCCCATAATTCAATAAAATATCTTCTCTGATTAGGAGTACCTTCCTTATATTCATGTAATTTAACTTCTATTGAGCAACCTATAGTCCAAGAAGGACTGCTGATGGGTTGTTGATGACATATTAAATGTGTCAATGATGTTTTTCCAACACCTAGAAGTATGAATGAGAAAAATATTTAACTTTTGCTGAATTTTAAATAATTGTGCGAAGTAATAATTAAGTGATCTTTGAATAAAATTAGATGGCACAAATGGAATAGAATATTTGATACTAATAAGTTAATAAATTAAAGACGTTTAAGCAACAAATCTTCTTGGTTCTTGCTTATGTTGTAACTAATATACAAACGATATATTATACACGGATTATAAAATTTTTACATACGTATATTTTTATATATCTCTCATATATTCTTACCAGAATCTCCGACAACAATAATCTTAACTTTATCGATTGCAGCCATCAATGACATTCATTAAAGTATGCAACAATCTGTATAATTTTTGTTTCTTTGTTCTTATTGTTTGACAAAATATCATTTGATAAATTTCTATTATGAATACATAACCTAACAATAGTTGCGCTTGATGTCTGTCTGTAAGAAGGACACTCATGTCATTTCGAATTTAGCAAGAAAATCATGTATTTTTTCCAAACTATTTTTTCAGTTTCTCTAAATAAAAAATAAATCTTATCAGATGTGTAGTTTAATTTGCGTGTATTCATTTAGTTTTGAAGTATTTAATGATAAATGCGTTATTCCTACGGATTTAAAGGTTAGTATTGTATCAAGAATTAAATTTAAGTTAATAAATTTGGTAAAATATTTCAATATAATTGTTATATCAGTAAAATGTCAACAGCTCAACTGAGACTAGAGCAGCAATTATTAAAATATAAACGGAATTATGTTT
>NW_017143660.1:163059-173515 GCF_001652005.2 Ceratina calcarata
ATTATATTCTCTACTTGAATAATTTCCAGTAATTCTGGTCGTATTTTATTGTATACAATTAAGGACAAAAGATGAGTGGTGAGGAAAGACTTGTTACTGAAGTTCCCAGTAGTTTAAAACAATTAGCACGTTTAGTGGTACGTGGATTTTATACAATAGAAGATGCATTAATAGTTGATATGTTAGTTAGAAATCCATGTAAGTGCACAAATTATAATGTTATATTCTATAAAATACATGTAAATTTACATCAGCGTGTCTTTTAAGGTATGAAAGAGGATGATATCTGTGAACTCTTGAAATTTGAACGCAAGATGTTAAGAGCTAGAATATCTATATTACGCAACGACAAATTTATACAAGTTAGATTAAAAATGGAAACAGGATCAGATGGAAAAGCACAAAAAGTTAACTATTATTTTATTAATTACAAGGTAATGTACTGGAGCACATGAGTCCTCTATTCCTTTTGTTAAGTAAATTGTGCTGTAGTTCTGATATTTTAGACGTTTGTAAATGTGGTAAAATATAAATTAGATTTAATGAGGAAAAGAATGGAAACTGAGGAAAGGGATGCTACTAGCAGAGCTAGTTTTAAATGTACAAACTGTCTGAAAACTTTTACTGATCTTGAGGTATGTAAAATACGTGTGTAAACTGTTCTGCATGTGTGTAAAGAACAAAGTTTCTCAAATTTAGCTTTTATTGCATATTCATATATGTAAAAGAGACAAACTGTAAAGAATAATTTGAGAAATACTGTTTCCTTATGTTACAATCTTACTGACAATAAAGCATTTATAATGAAGTGTAAATAAATAAAAAAATATAATGAATGATACATAATATAATATATATAGGCAGATCAATTATTTGATATGACTACTGGTGAATTTAGATGTACGTATTGTCGCGAAGTAGTGGAAGAAGATCAATCAGCCCTACCTAAAAAAGATTCACGACTGTTGTTAGCCAAGTTTAATGAACAATTAGAACCTCTCTATATTTTATTAAGGGAGGTGGAAGGTATCAAATTAGCACCTGAAATATTAGAACCAGAACCAGTTGATATAAATACCATCAAGGGGTATGAACTTCTTTTAATCAAATTTTCGACAATGCAAGAAGAATTGATACATGTTATTTATATTCTTTGCATTCAGTATTGACACAAGGAAACCAAGCAGCTTACGAGCGCCTGGTGAACAATGGTCTGGCGAGGCTACAAGAGCATCAGGTTTCATGGTAGAAGATACTCGAGTGGATGTTACAATCGGTGATGAGTCTGTCGACGAGAATGCGGCAAATAGAAGGAAGGAAAGACCAATTTGGATGATGGAAAGTACTGTCATCAATTCGGATTCGCAGGTATATTTTTATTTGTATTCAGAATCCAATATTAAAATGTTGATATTTACTAATAACGTTACATGTTAGCCTGATGGAGTTAATACCCAAGAGAACATTTTGGACAAGGCTGCAGCTACTGCCACTAATACAACGTCGACGAATAACAAACAGGGCGAAGACATAATGTCTGTACTGTTGGCCCACGAGAAAAAGGGTGGAACGAATTCGACTGCTATAAAATCTGTGCTGCCTCAAGAATCTAGCGATAGTAGCGATAACGAAGAAGTTGCTGAAATGCAAACTATTGATACAGGTATGATATCCTAAATACACATCACGGAGTGGATACTTTTAAAAACGATGCATGGTTTTCGTTTAGGAGAAGTAGAAACTATGGATTCCGACGAAGAAGATCTCGTGCCAACAGTTTCTGTCGCGGGAAAATCTGTCGCGATCGCGGATGTAAATGACGCATTAATAGCGGAAATGACTCCCGTGGAGAAAGAAGCGTATATTCAAGCATATCAGGAATACTACTCCCACATGTATGATTAATCGGCTATCAGCGCTGTTAAATATTTTATGAATGTTTCGTAAGACTGAGTGGTTATTGAAATTCTTGTAATATTTTGTATAGTCACGAAATAAATCATTTTTGGGTTTGATAAGAACTTGTTTCTTTTGTGTTTGCGTCAATAGTTTGGATAGAATATAACATAAATGAATAATGAAATAAAAAGTTAACGTTTCGTAACCCTTATATTTCTCTTCTAATATACAGATATAACTCGACAATGTTACTGGTTTGTAGTAAAGAAACATATTACAGACACCTTACGAATCACAATAAATCATAAAATCAGTAGCATACATGTCACTTCTGGTAAGGCGGGAAAATAGTAAATTTGGCCAAATATAAATTATGCATTAAGCTTGCTCTTTTTTTTCGCCTTCACGCTAATTTCTAACCGACCACCACCACCGGATAGAAATTATAAGCCGATGAGACGTTTTTCGTGTAATACTTTTCGCTTTTTTTGTACGTTTTTTGTTTACACGTTCCTTTATTTTATTTATATTCTGTTCCATACGCATATGGATATTATTTCCTTTTATCTTCTGTACCTTTTTTTTTATAATCTCTAGACACGACTCGCATTAAAAGAATCCTAGAATCCTACATATCATCGCGCTACACTCATTAATTGCTGATTTAACGTAATTCTATAGCATTCTGGTTGAAAGTTGCTATAATTTGAATCCAAGATCCTTTTAACGCAAGTCTCCTTGTGAAATGCTTTTTTATTCTGGCTCGTTCAAGCGCAAACGAGCAAAGTCTTCAAACACAATATTGTCATCGTCATCGTTCGCATAAGTGTTTTCATAACGTGTCCTGTCGACGCTCTTGTTCTTTTTCAGGGTAGCTTTTTCTTTCTCTGCGGCCCCTGCAATACAAAGCCATCATTTTTAATCAGCAATACAATAAAAGCTTCAAAACAAATTCTTTAATTGTGGTTAAAATTTATTTACCAGGAGCTGGATGCATGAGCTTGAACGGAACATCTGTGATCAATTCGCCTCCGAGAGTTCCACAATTTAATTTCACTCGAACAGAATAAGAGATCACAATACCCATAGCCTCGCCAGGAACTTTGCCATCAGCTACCATTGTTGAAGATGCAAGGTTCACATCATCATCCTGAATATCGGATAAAGAAGCCCATATAAGAATGTGTATTCAACAGGAGAAAGACATGTTTCTTGATCACACAATATCTTGTTTGTACCTTCAAATGGCCATCAAGAGCAATTCCGCGACGATCCTTGTTGCTGCTAGCCAATGGTACAAGATAAAATTGTTTCGTGAAGGACGCGCCGGGCGTGATCGGGCAACCTTCACGTGTTTCCAAACTAGCCACGTTGCGGGAGAATTGAGTATTTACCATCGTTACTTCACAATGTTGCACTACAAAGAGCTGACACATACTGGTATTAAAATGAAATGCTTAATTCTATTAATGTAAATTGTATCATTTCAATACCTTGATGTTTTTGACAGCCTTCCTAGAATTGTTAGTAACGATAACATTTGCGGCTACTTTTTCCCCGTGGTAATAAATTTCCTTGTCGAGCGTAACTTCTAGATTCAATTTACCTTGGGAGAAAGTAAAACCTTTGGAAACCAATGAGCTAGGTAACTTTCTTCCTCTCGTCGGTGGGGCATATTGCAATTTCTTTATAGCTAACGCCACAGATGATCTTTTGTGTCCCTGAAAATGTACATATTTTGTAAAACACTTTATCAATGATTCAACCTTTATCAACAATCAAAATACTACCTTATCCTCTTCGTGTTCACCAACGTACACTTTCACTGTATATTCGACTCCTAATGGTTTACCTAGGTCATCATCGCCGGGTTGCAATGTAACAGAACTGGGAGAGTTTTGCGGAAATTGAAACAAGAATGGGAACGCATGTTCCCCAAGCCGTTTTAGAAGACGTTCTTGAACCGGTGTCATATCTTGCTTCTCTTTTTTCATGGGAACTATTTGTTCCCGGCAGATGACAAGTTCTTTACTGAACTTGACACCCATAACTTCGTCCTCTTCACGGCCATAGCGGAAAGTTGTTGTTACCTAAGGAACATGTAAATAAATTATTGACGATCTTTCGTGTACGTGCTTTCCAAGATCTTATTTTTTACCTGTCCATAAACTTTTCGCCCTTGTAGATAATCATTTTCGACGACCACAATCCCATCGATAGGATCTATGCTATCCAAATGATCGATAAAGTCCCTTTTCCCAAGGTAAACCGTGACCTTCCCTGCAATCAAAGAACATTTATAATTTGACACGTAATTCTCTCAATATCGATGTCAAAACTGGAATGTTTCACCATATCATTTTATGACTTACCATTTGGAGTTGTCTTCTTAAAAACTTTGATGGCTACAACAAAAGCCAAAAATAGAAGGGGAAACATTTGGCAGGCTCCTTTCTCCAAAAAATGAATTAGCAGATGTTTGTTTCCCGCCCAGAAGTGACACTCTCTTAGCAAGACAGGGAACTTTATATAGTTTCGGTAAGGCTTCTTTACTTGAAGCCATATCACTAATAGCATTAGTTTATTACACAAGTTACTTAATGAGATTACAATACATATGTATGAATTTCGTTACGTGCATCGACGCGTATTTGATCCAGTAGCTCATGCATTTTCAACTGTGAAAGGTGACAAAATAGAATCCCTGCGTAAAACGTTTTTCACAATATTTTTTATTGTGCTTAGTTAAAGCACAAAGAGATCGGAGTAAGGGATGTACACGTGATCAGTCTTACAATTATATTTATTTCAATAATAATTGCTTACATAATATAATATGGAGGTATTTTAATCGAAAAAAATTCCTTGAATCCTTAACGTATCACGGAATATTTTCACAAAGTTCAGTTTAATAATTAACAACGAAATTTCTCTCGAATAGATGTTCGACAACTAAAATGGTCTCTTTTGTATCCTCGTTTCAACCACTTTTATCATATGCACTATTGTATGAACATCGTATCCTCAAATTGTTCTGGTAACTGAAATCTTTTGCGAACAAATAAGGCAACTCTTAATGCCCTTCCTAAAATTATATATAAATTCCTGATGGATGAAACAAAGTATTTCAAATATTAAATAGTTGTAAAGACGTAGCATGCCAATGTTCCTCCAACAATTATTTCTTGGTGCTTACTGTTTCTTTCATCTTTATACGAGTGTCGATGTGAATGCGACAACAGAAATATAAATGCAGCAAGCAAAAAGTACTTATTCGTCTTACTTGTTCGTAATATTATCGTCCGAGTTTGTTTTTACATATAAAAAGAGGCAATGTTGTTGATAAAAGGACGTATGATTTAAAAATAAACAATTGTCAACTAGAAATTTAGAAATCAATAACACTGGGTAATATCTAGAGTAGAATTATCCTGATAAATATGTCTAATGATAGGCACAATTAAAGTACAAGTATTATATATTCATTTTTTACCGCTTCGTTATGCTAAAGAAAATCGTTGCTACCAGGGAACAGAAATGTTTGCGAAATTTTATGAAATCTTTATTTCAAATACTCATTTTTGACAATATGTTCATACAATGCTACAGACTATACCTTATCTTGTCTTTACAAATTTCTATACTTGTATTTCGAACAGGATATTTTTACTAAAAAGAAAAATGGCGATACATATAGCAAAAATTCAACGAAACTTATTAATAATTATTACAATCAAATTTTAATTATTCATTTAGAGTTTACTCGAGTCGTCTGATCTCTAAAAGGAACGAAACCAGTTTATTTTCAAGGATTGTTATTTAGTTCTATACGTTCTTATACATGTATGTCATTTAAGAACACATTCACTTTAGACTGGGGAATGTTGCTTGCATTTGAGGATTACATACGAAATAAAACACACAAAAAAGAAAAAAAAAAAACATCTTTATCGTAATGATCCGAAGGAGACGTTCCAAATATATCGCACATGTTCCTTCTATAAACTTTACAAAAATAAGATAAAACTAAGGTTCAATGTAAACAACTTTCCCCGGTGTATGGTATTCGATAATCTCTCTTTGTATGCACAGTACTTTCTGTAAAGAACCTCGTTATACATAGATTTTAAATTTGCATTACAAGAGTATTCGCGTATAATTGAGCAGTCACCTAATACGTTGTTTATCGTTAAATTAACAAGGAATTACATATTATGAATTCTTTTTAACGTTTTTCGTTAAAATGTGCAAGAAATGAAAATTTATTTGATTTTAATTAATCACGTGATATTACAGAACCCTGTGCAAGTCAAACTCTTGACTCTAAGCATAGTTATGCACTGTGTGTAATTTCTACATGTATTTACGTTTGTACATAACTAGAATCTTGGTTCAGTTCCCTGATACCAGCGCATTTCTAACATCAGCCAGTACAAATATTGTTAGTTTCAGTAGTATACACTGTAGATTTTTGTAGTATGATTGTTGTTTACGGCAAATCTACTAAACTTACATCACTAATTTTTTTCTTTTTTTATCATTTTTACCAGACGCATTTTTTCATTGTAAATGATGTTATGAATTTTCTTAAGGATGTTCTTGAACGAGGTAATGCTGCATACCTCGACTTTTATTTCAAGCAAAATTTGTTTCACACAGTAGAAATCTATAATAGTGAAAGAAAATTCATTACGGAGCTCGTTACTCAAATGAAATTAGGAGTAAACGTAAAACTCGGTATTATTGTACATCTTACCTAATATTCTTCACAGAAACATATCCTTATAAATAAGAATTTCTTTTAGGATAGATCTGGAATAAAAAATGTTTTAATAACTTGTATCTTCAAAGGTGCATGATCAAATCAGATATCACTTACAGCTTGGCGCAGCTGCAGATTCAAATCTCTTTTGTATCTGGTCATAGGTGAATTTGACAAAAGCATCATACTGCTCAGAGAGCTTCATGTTTAGAATCTGATCATATTCTTCTCGAATCTGTGTTTCTTGTTCTTTAAGCATTCTCTCACAGATCAAACCCACCTACAAAATTTGTTTGATGGTATAGCAATTATCGCAAACAATGATCTCTTATGAACAATTGCAAGTTACTTGTCTGAATGTGAATAAAGGCTTCTCCTTTCCACTAGGACTATAACTACATGAATTTGAACCACATGCAGACGGACTTGAAGGACTTCCTTCCATGTCTGAAGAATCACCACCATTATTTTGAGGACTAAAATGCAATTGTTTGCGTCGATGCAGTCTCCGAATCTCTTCTTTTATATTGGCAGCCATTTTCTCTATAAAAGAAAGGGGCATTCCCATTCATTGAACTTACGAAAAATCAACATGTTTATATTACCATTCCACAAATCTTTTTCAAATTCATTTTCACGTTCATATATGTGTATAGCATTTACTATGATGCATAAATTAAGCGTACATCATAAATAGTATTTACAAAATTGATGATGATAGTTTTATTTAGAGCAAACAGAATATACACCATTATATCCAGAAGAGTAAATTGAAAAAATCGAGAAGCAAGTTCGAAAGGTCCACATTTTCATCATTTTTATTTAGGAATCGATTCATGAACGTATTGATGTAAAAAGCAAATAATCTGCAAAAGTGTGAGTATGTACTTGTAAGTAAAGATAAAAGGGGAGTCGATTCGTCCGTTACTATATTACCATATGATTTACGCATCTCTACCCCCCTCCCTACCCGAACGCCGCACCTTTCCGCCCCTTCTTAAACGGCACGAATAAAAGTTTTAAATCCCTAAAACAATTAAATCACCCCTTCCCCAAAAGAAATAAACGGAGGAAAAGGGGCAAAAAAAGAAGAAAAGAAGAAAAATGGCCGTAATTTGTAATTACCAGAAGTTAGTTTATGGGTTACTTCACCAAAGGGCGAAGGATTCTGTGGCCTGGAATTAGTTTGCGTAGATGTACCAGGGGAAACACACATCGGTACACATCTTCGTCGCTTGCTAGGGCGACCATGACTATGCACCGGGTCGAACTCCAAAGATCTCTTGAGAGTGGCGCAGGCCATTTCTCTTTATACCGTCCCGTTCACAGAAATGACACTCGGATTACACGCACGGAATTAACTCGCGAACTGTGATGATCGTGCCGAAAAATACAGCAAAACCACCGTGTACGCACACTGTCTGAACAGTTTCTTCGATCGCACTCTCGTTCCTCTGTCCTCCTTCGTGTCGATCTCCGTGGATTTGTTCGTTCTGAGCAGGCTGCACCAAAACAAACACTGCGCTGAAACAATATGGCTGGCAACCACAGGTCGTCGGCTAGGAACGATCACGAAACGAATCCGACCATCAAAGCACCATCTTTTCACTAAACTTGCATTCCGAAATATGTATACGTCGCAGACTCGATGGATTCGACTCGGAGTCTCTCCGTTTCTGATTGGTCAACAGAGTGCACGGTGGCGTCCCTTTGCATTTCCTTCTTCCGACTTTTGAAATTCAAGAATCAAATACTTGAGCCTGCTTCGGATCTCATCTTTATTCAAAAATGCAATCTCTAAACTGTACATATATGCATTTTTATTATATGTTGACTTTAAAGCAGTATGATGTGAATATACTATTATATAATATAATATTTGTGTTTTATTGCAAAACAAAAAACGATTAATAAAAGAAATATTATTATTCGGGAAGTTGTGCTAATGTATTCATGTACGCAAATTTCAATTGTATTCTAAAGAAAGAGTAAAATTTAAAAAGGTCAATGCTCATACAAGAAATATTCAACCTAAATCTGAAAACAAAAATACTTGTTGAAAACGCATGTTCTCACAGTTGTAGATAGGATCATGAATATTATATATAGTCATTTGGAAGTTAAAATTATTTGCTTCAACGCCCCAGTGAACCCGTTTCGAATACTTTTACATATGTTTCCAGGCATCGTGAATGATTAACGTAATTACTTTGTAAATATGCGTCAAGGATGGGAAATTGTACTGGGTTACGTATGTAATAATTCAGACTTTTATTTAAAAGCGATTTCGTAAAGCATGCGCACGACTTCCGTCTATGTCTACCCCTCTCTACTTCGCTTTGGGGGATTTTAAGCGGTGTCAAGAAGAATATTCCGCCATTCTATATTTACCATTTATATCGGATTCATACACGTTTTATCCATTTTCTCATAGCCCGTCCAAAAAAGCGAAGAATAATGACGACAGTAAGCCCTGTGGTGATTGCTGCTACGGCCAGACACACTGCGACAGTGAGCGAAAAAAATATATTTCGATATCTTTTTTTGGTTATACTTAACGCAAAGTGGTTTTTAATTAATCATAAGTCGATTAATCCTGAGACAATTTTTCTCATTGTATAAATGTTAAACACAATGTTCCTGTATTTTACCAGATTATTTTTATGTAAGATTTTTTATTTTTGTTTCAGCTTATATTTTTCCATGGATTGGGTGATACAGGGTAAATCATAGCTTATACAACAATAAAAGTACGATATAATTGTATAATGCTCATTTACTTTGCAGTCATGGCTGGGCTAGCTCAATGGGGACAGTAAGATCTCCTCATATTAAAGTTATATGCCCAACTGCGTATGTATGCACGAATAATGCATAAGCTAAATACATCAAGTCTCTCATTGACAAATCTTTTATTTATTTTAGACCTACAATGCCAGTGACATTGAATGCAGGTTTCAGAATGCCTTCTTGGTAAGTAAGTAATAAATATATCTACATGTCAAATCAGGGCGTTGATTCTTATTAGCAATGCATATAATATGTAAAGTTCACTTTTATTGATAACATACATTATGTACATCAATGAATTTAGGTTTGACTTACGGTCTTTGGAACCAAGTGGTCCTGAAGATGAAGAAGGCATTCGTAGAGCTGCAGAAATGGTACATTCTTTAATTGCAGAAGAAGTTGCAGCAGGAATACCCACCAAACGTATAGTTATTGCTGGTTTTAGTCAGGGTGGTGCACTTGCCATATACAGTGCTCTCACATTTCCAGAACCCTTAGCTGGAGTCATAGCTTTATCATCTTGGCTTCCCTTGCATCAGAAATTCCCTGCTGTATGTATATTGACTACTGCAATCTATGCAACAGTTTCATAATGCTAAAAAAATCGTAACGTTATATTTTTTATAGGAGGCAATAGGAAATAAAAATACTCCACTGCTACTGTGTCACGGTGATTGTGATCCAATAGTGCCATACAGATGGGGTCAATTGACTGCATCTGTTCTCAAACAATTTATGACACAAATAGAATTCAAAACTTACAGAGGAATGATGCATGCATCATGTGATGAGGTGAGACATTATTTGTGCGACATTCTATTTTGATATTCTAATTATCTGATGTATTAAATCGTTATACTAATTAAAAATGATGTACTTGATTGTGCTTGTTACTTTCACAGGAAATGCGTGACATGAAGAAATTCATCGAAAAATACTTGAAGCCGTAATAGTTTTACTAAATACACTAATGTTTTAAACATTAACATTATTACTCTCTTTATT
>NW_017143660.1:175303-175833 GCF_001652005.2 Ceratina calcarata
TGCCTGTGTGTGTATCAGCGTGCGGATAATTTTTCCCTCGGCCGAAAAGTGGGGACGACGCGATCATGGTGGGGACCATAGCGCTGCGGAGAGCTTCGCGAACGCGCATGTGCACGCATGAGGGGAATAGTAGTGGGGATCGAAATACGGGCGAAAAAGAGGGGAAGTGAGCCTCGAGGGAAAAATTATCCGCACGCTGGTGTGTATGTAAGTTTCTCTGATATATGTATGTATGTATGTATTATGTATATTTATACCTGTGCAATGTGCATATATAGTGGTGCATAGTTATAGAATGCATAGTGAACAACTGTGAACAACTGCAATTGCAAGCCTTATTCTTCCCTTACATTTAAGACATTATACGTTTTTTTTATATTTTTTAATTATATGTTAAAATGCGTGTTATAGACAATACGAGTTCATCTGATATTTTATGTTCCGTAGAAAATGGAATGTTAAAAGTAGTACTAAATCGTCCGAAAAAACGAAATGCCATCACAGGATCTGTACGTTTATTAATATATGTA
>NW_017143660.1:176536-180873 GCF_001652005.2 Ceratina calcarata
ATACAAATCCATTCATAATAGTAACATATATGTGGTAGTTGTAACTGGTACTGGAAAGTTTTTTAGCAGTGGAAATGATTTCACTTCTTTTTTAATAAATGCAGATGGTAATGACCTTGAAAAAACAGTGAGCACAGTCTTCAGGTAATTAGTTTAAGAAAATGTGACTTTGCTCTTATTGATTTGAATAATTATTCGCCAGGGATTTTATTAATATTTTAATCACATATCCTAAGCTTTTAATAGCTGTAATAAATGGCCCAGCCATTGGTGTTGGAGTGACAATGCTAGCATTATTTGATATGGTATATGCATCACACGAGGTAATTTCTAATATGCTAGTGCCTACAATTATTCCACAAATTATAAACTATGTATATTCTACTATAGGCTTATTTCCAAACTCCTTTCACAAGATTAGGTTTGATGGCAGAAGGATGTTCAACATATACATTCCCTAAAATATTCGGCAAGTCGAAGGTATTTAATGTCCATATTGTTATGTATCTCAGCTTCAATATAGCTTATCATTTTTAAATATTCAATAGGCTGGTGATATGTTATACTTGGGCTACAAAATGAATGCACTGGAAGCTAAACAGTATGGCTTTGTTAGTGAGTTATATAAATCTGATCAAATGGATGAAGTTTGGAGATATTTAGAAACTCTGTCTAAACTCTCTTCAGAGGTATAATTTAATATCATTTACCCTGTACATAAAATTATTACATGATCATCTAATCCATGTCTTCTTTCAGTCTATACTGGCAATTAAACGTCTAGTCAATAAATGGGACCAAAAGATTCTATTGGAAGTTAATGCACAAGAATCGATCGAACTATTAGAACGCGTTCAGTCTTCGGACTTCATCGAAAGAGTGAAGAATCTTATGTTTACTAAAAGTAATATGTAAATAGTTTATGGAAAGACAATTTGTTGTAGTTAACGGGAAATAAATATTTTGTTACAGATTTAATCCATCTTTTTTAATATAGAATGTTTCAATATAAAAGTTATATTATCAGATATTTCTGATAACATAATTTCCTGTAAAAAATAATAAAATTACTATTATCGTTATACACTAGTAATGACCAATACATAAATTATTAATATACTTTTCTCACTTGAATTATTTTATCGGGAATCGGCTGCTGATAATGTTCCCATTTCAAAAGCTGATTTATAGTCAGATTTGATTTTGATTCTTCATCTTTTAAGAGGAGCTGATACTCTCTATCATTTTTTTGCTGTGGTTCTTCCAAAGATTCATCCATCTCTGTGTACCCATTACAAGAACACTTCATTAAATCGTGTGTTGAAGAATTCGTATCCGTCGTTAACGTAAATAAATCCTACAAATATTATTCAATGCTTAACATAGAAATGTTCAGAATATCAATATAAGATACCTTTAATTCACTCATGGACAATTTAAGTGAAGCAAAAGACTTTGAGTCTATTATAGTCTCGCTTAAGCCTGCTTTGCTAATTTGCCTTTGAAAAATTTTTTCCTCGATAGTACCTGTTGTCAGTAATCTACGAATTTAATTTACATTAATGTAGCTTTCGTAACATGTTCCTATAGAATATTTACCGTATTATATGAACATCCTTCTTTTGGCCATCCCTCCAAATTCTTGCCATAGCTTGCGAATCAGACGCTGGATTCCAGTCGGAATCAAATAATATAAGCCTGGACGCACCGGGTAAATTCAGTCCAACACCGCCAGCCTTCGCGCTTAATAAAAATACTTCTGTAATAATCGTATTAACTTTGATAAGTATCATTATTAGATACACAAGATGGTTATAAGTTAAATGCTAAATTCTATTTTCATTATACTGACTGCTGCTATCGGTCCGTGAATTAAATCGTTCTACAATCTGCAGTCTTGCGTTACTGGTTGTACTACCGTCCAATCTAAGAAATTCTAAACTTTCCATATTGCAAACATTTTCTAATAAGTCCAATGTTTGTGTATAATATGAAATTAATACTAGTTTCTCATTTGTATTTTTTAAGTTTCTCAATATTGTTCGTACAATCGAAACTTTCCCACAATAGTCTTTCATTGTGATACGTCTTGCATCAGAAATTTTATCTCTCTTCAAATCACTAAGAAGTTCATTCTTGTCGTTGTAAAATAATTCGGGATGATTACAAATTTTTTTAAGAGCTGTTATTACTGTTAAATGCGGTATACTATTATCAGATGAACTTTTGACGAACCAAGAGTCCGTGACTTGGGAATATAAGTCTTTCTGCTCGTCTGACAAACGACAGAATATGATTAATTCATGTTTAGAAGGCAAATATTTATTGATTGTTTCTTGTGTGCGCCTTAATATAAAACATTTCGTTTTCTCTTGCAATTCATTAGCTCTTTCACGCCCAAGGGATACAACTTGAGACGTTGCGTTGGGACACTGTGACGATACAATAGAATTTTCGTAATAACTTTTGAATTCAGAATATTTGCCCAGTATACCAGAATTTACAAAATCAACCAAAGTGAAAAATTCTTGTAAATCGTTTTGTATGGGAGTTCCAGTCAGAAGAATTTTTCTTTTACAATTAAAGCTAGTCAAAATCTGTAAAACAGATACGAATACTATAATAATTACTTAGCAAATAGAATTACATCTTCCTACCTTCGCTGCTTTTATATTACTGTTTTTTAATCTATGGCCTTCATCACATACAATCAAATCAAAATTGATTTGCCCGATTTCTTCTTCACATCTGATAAGCATGTCATAGCTAATGATCATAACTGAATTTCTTATTTGCTTTTTAAAAGCATTTGGTTTATTTTTCCCGTCCACTACATATGGACATATTCTATGAAAACCCAACCAGTTCTTAAACTCTTTATTCCAATTGTTACAAAGACTACTAGGAGTTACTATCAATGCATTCTTCAATATTGGACGTCTATATGGTCCCTTTTTTAGCAGAGTCCAAATGACTGTGATGCACTGTAATGTTTTTCCAAGACCCATATCATCAGCCAAAATCGCTCCAAAATAATTGGGTACTTTCATTCCCATAATACATTCATATAAAAATATAACACCATAACGCTGGTGTGGTCTAAGTATATTTGCCAAACAAGCATCTACAGATACTTCTATTTCATTTTCTGATACAGCATCCTCGGTCCACTCTTTCGATTCACTTATGGAAGGCATTATCAATGACTCATGTCCCAATTTTAAATCTTTAATAGAAAATTCAGATATTCTCTGTACACAGTAAACTATAAAGTCTATTTTTATCCTAAGATATTTTACCTTTATGCAAAGATGCTAATGGAAGACTAGATTTAGAATTGGACGTTTTTAACTTTTTTGGGGGTGGTTCTATAATTTTTTCTTGTTCAGATTTAGTAGGCAGACATTCAGATGTTACTCTATCAATTATCTGTGAACAGTTTTATATAGTTTTAAAATTATAGATAGACTGCCTTTCTTTTAGATACGCATCTATAAATCTGTACATTTATCTCTACCTCAATTTCTTTATTGCTTATGCACATTCTAAATCCCTCTTCAAGAGTTTCTGGATTAACTGTGGTTCTCTGGATAACATTACCTTCTGCATCCTGTTACATATAATAACAACTTTCATAAAAGTAAATTTTAAAAAAATATATATACTTACTTTCAAAACTGCTTGTTTCCCTATGACTTCTAATGTTCCATCATCCTCCCATATCTTATGTTTCCTATTAGATCTTTTGCCTATTACTACATTAAAAGTACTATAAAAAAAATACAATCGTATGTTATTAAACAAATGTAAATTAAAAGAATATTAAATATACATTTTATACATACACTTTATTATTACCAATAATGGGTGAATTTTTAACAGAAGCAATATTGTTTTCATCTTTGATATTTGGAACATTCTCTGTCTGTACTGCTTCATTAGAATCTTTAACAGGTTTCTTAAATAAATTGAGAATTGTCGAAGTATTCCTGACAAAAGTTTGCTCTGCGCTTTTCACACTCTGCTTAAAACTGGTGCTCGGTTTACGATACATGTTTAGTACTTTTATAACGCGTTGTAAGGGTTGTAAGCAATGTTTATATCCATAAATTGTATGAAAAGCTTTTTTAAATGTTCTCGAATATGATCAGTTTACGATTTACGGTACGGATTTTCAAACTGTTTCAAGCTACAGTCAAAGTCGTCGTTCCCGCGCAAAATAGGAATTATCGTGGTGACACAAATTTATTACATCAGTTTTATTTAATTGCAATACGAAAATAAAGATAAATAAGAAAGTAGGTATATATATATGTGTATATATATATATATATATA
>NW_017143660.1:182010-183937 GCF_001652005.2 Ceratina calcarata
GTATATAGACGAATTAAAAAGTTACATACGTAAAATAATTTATTTTTCCGAGAAAACCTAAGCGTGGTTTTCATGAGTCAGTATAATTTACATTTGCATGCCATCTGTTTCTGTGGTCTGCGGATGCGTGTATGTATGTATGCAAGTGTAACCTCATGTTTGGAAAAATTCCGAGTTGAAATATTTGTAGCATTAGCATGAGTACGTATACACCTAAATTATTCCAATTTTGAAGGACGAGATGTTTCCAGAACATTATGGTGCTTCCAAATAAGGTACGAGATAGCCGTGTATCGACGTAAAAAGTGAATTTACGAATAAACCGAAGAGAGATTAATTTATTCTATATACTCATACTTTGTTTCAGAAATTTTGTCATAGATGAGAGAGAGTCAGTTTGACAGTGCTGAGAATACAACTCTGGCTACAAAAGAGAGAGGATGTATTGCCTACAGTGGTTGATTCCAGTGCTGCTGATACCGAAACCAGTAAATCCAGCACTATTACAAACGCATGTCATGTTCATGGCACTTTATCTAATTGGATTCTTCCTAGAACGTAAACCATGCACCGTTTGTAGTTTAGTATTTCTCGTCGCTGTTTTCCTAATTTGTTACAGCGGCATTGGTAATTGTCTCCTTTGGAGCACAAATTGTGATACAGTCAGATGCGACAATAGCTAATCATGTTGGAACAATCATCTTTACAATGATAATGATTGCCTCCTGTTTTATTGCCATTATAACAATATGTCAAAATTAATTTATTGTTCTGTATACAACACATTAATAAAATTCATATGTATTGTAGATACATATAATATGAATCTTATTAATTAATTACGTAGAATTATGATCTTGTGGTTTTTATAGTTTTCAGTAATATTGCGTATGTATTTATACATGTACACGAGTGTACCTATGCCCATATATATATGCTTAAGGTTACTTAAATCTGTATACATAAAACATTTAAATGTAAACTTGCTAGGCCACAAAAGATTTGCATGAAACTGAAAAACTTCCAAATGTCAAATTATGACACATGTTGCAAAGATACGATTTTTGTATATNTAAACTGTTAATTCAGTGTACATCGTTCATCTGAATATCTTAAATAATCTGAGCAATATGTTTTGTAATTACCAAGTGAGGACAGTAACTACATGACATTAGTAATACGTATACACGTACAATATAAATTGTATGCAGTTATTCGTTGATCGAATATAAGCAATTAAAATGCGTATTATGACAAAGTATGAAGTAAAAGGTATTTTATTTTTATGTGTATAAAAAATATCAATCGTGTGTATAAATTTACCAATGATGATTTTAATATGGAATTGGCTGGTATTTCAATGTCTATATTGACTAGGAGAATTAGAGTCGTCGATCGGTTGGATAATTCAATGTGGAAGGCCTGCAGGTCCAGCAATAACGATCGGTCGATTTTTTCTCCTACACTTTAAAAACCCAAATTATATGTATTTAAAAGAATAGTAAATAAGAAAAACAAACAAGTATAATAGGTACTATATTGCAAACGTATCTTTTTATCAATACAGGTACTAATATTTCATTGTAATAAACAACAGACTTTAGAGAGTATTGATAGTAGTAACCAAAAAGAAGCTGAAAGAACTTTATTGCAAGTTCAGAAAACGACAAGCCTATATTCTACTGCTAATGTATATAAATTTATACCAAGTCTAATAGGTATGAAATAAATAATAACAATTAAAAAGTCTTCTTGGACCATTTCACACAAAGTGTCAGGAGCTAAAAGATGGTTCAGTTAAAACATTTGCTTTAGCACAAGTGTACATGCGTTGTTCCAATTTTATGCATGCATCAAATTCCTAATTTTCTTCGAAACTATATACTATTTGCTTCCACGTATGGTTTTACGTATTAATAGCGAATAT
>NW_017143660.1:184568-188072 GCF_001652005.2 Ceratina calcarata
GAACAATAATGTTATACTTGCATTACTTGTATAGCACGTGGTTTTATAATAATCTCTTGATTTGACATTCAAGAAATTTGTAAAATTAGGATAATTATAACACCAAGTGTGTATTACGAAATGTTTTTATTTATTTAACTTAATGTTATATACTTAAATATTATTGTGGTTTACCACGGCCAAAACCACCACGGAATTCAACGTCACCGGTACCAGCGCCGACATCGGCTTTTTTGTCACCTGGACCTCCAGGTCCTCCAGGGCCTCGCCTATATCCAGCACGATCTTCCGTGGGTCTTGATGCTTCGCTTCTTGCACCTGTTGGTGCCCTTGGTCTTGTCGTTTCTGATCTCGTCTGCCTCTTCAGTGTGGAAGGTACAATTTCAGGTGGTAGGTGCAGATATCCACGTAAATATTCGATGCCTTCATTTGTCAAATACCAGTAGAAATGTCTCCAAGCAAATTGTTCTTTGACATGTCCTCTAGACTTCAAAGACTATAAAAATAAAAATTTCACTTCAATAATAGAACAAATCAAATAATACAAGGACAAAGATATTAAATCATATTTGGTAATTACCTGCATTGCTTTAATAACTTGGAGATTGGGAATTGCTTCCAATTCTGGGTGTTTTGGTGCATGATAATCTTTCTTTGCGACCATAACACCTTCTTTGAAAAGGTATTCATAAATTGCCACACGATTTTTTTTTGGCATCAACATTCTACAGACAATAAGTGATTAAAAATTAGCTATTATTATTAAAATAATTTTTTTCTTAAAAATGTAGAAGGGTAATAGTTTATGATTTCAAATAAAAGTTATAGAGAACAAGGATTTGTAGGTTATCAACAGTATTAATCCTTGCTACGCTTCTTGTACAGACAATTTCAATATTTCCATTTTCACACAAAAAAGTTAGATTTTTGGGAAATCTTTACAATAACGGTAACTGTATAATTTGTAACTTTGTGTTAACAATAAAACAAAGACAAACATTCATTTAGGTTAGTTCCATGTCAATAATATTCATCTCACAATATTTAAGAATGTCCAAATCATATATAAATTCCTCAATGTGCAAGAAACTGGAAAGTTTAACAAACCTTCTACTTTTTCGTATAATTTAGAATCTTAGGCGATTAAAATAGATATTCTGTGGAACCTAACATACTTGACGTTTTTGAGCAAGCCTTTTATCGGAAAGAAATTTTCCCTGTTTTCGATTTATATCGTTTGAGAGCGACCGGATATAGAGAATTTCATTACGAATTTGTTAAAATCGAATTCCCTATGCTTGTCATTCCCTCAAGTTCGCTCATGCATGAACATAAACCATGGTTTACTCTTATTGGTTCACTGCACTACGTATATATGTGTAGTAAGCTGTAACTGTAACTGTAACTAAACATATAGGAGTAAACAGAGATCAACATCACGATCACAGTCACAGTCATCACAATCGACGACTGACAATATGACAATGTGTGACAAATATATGCATATATGTCAATATGTATACATAAGTGCACAGTTGCACACCAATCTATTTTTATAAAATATTTCGCACGTGTTTTATTTAAATGAATGAATTCAATTTGAATACATGGCACGCGGAGGTATGCAGCGCAATGCAACAGTATAAAAAACGTATAGCAGCATAGTAATTTTCCACTATTGGAAATGATCGGACTGTTCTTACCAAAAGTTTTATTGCATGGTATTGACAAGGAATCAGGTCAAAAGTGAAAGCTTGGCACGTTAATCATGTGCGTTATACCTGTTGAATATGTGACTAATGTTAATGTCGAGGGAAAACGAATTCCACGGGTATCTTCATTACGAAAATGTCTATGAGTAAAGTTATGTTTAACTTGTTAAAGAAAAACGGAAATATAGCCAAAAGAGCTGTCTTGTCCAGCGATTACAATGTGTATTGCAAGCAAAGAACTGTGCATACTTGTGTGGCAAATGGATTCCGTGTACACGAAGTCAACAAGGTTGAAGCAAGGCTTACAGGAAATCAAAAGCCAGATTGGAACAGAGCTGTGTCAGAAGCTGAGAAGATCGTTGGTTATCCAACATCTTTTTTAAGCTTGCGTTGGCTTTTAAGTGATGAAATAGCAAATGTAGCACTGCATTTGAGGAAACTAGTAGGGTCCAATCATCCCTTGTTAAAAACAGCCAAGTAAGTAAATTTTTATATGGTATTCCTCTTAAACTCACATTAATTTTCATCTCCTTTGTAGAAGTGTTATTTATAATGGACGAAACAACATGCAAGCATGGGGTCTTATTGTATTATTAATTTCAAAAGCTGCTGGTCATTTGAATGTAGACGATATGGAAGAAGATAAGGCAGCAGGTGTGCTTCACAGGTATTGTAATTATCTTTATTTCTGAGAGATTTCAAGGATGTTAAAATTAATATCTTGCTGATATATATTCTCATCTTAATTTAGTCAAAGAGCTTTAGCAGAAGTAACTGAAATGATACGTACTAGTCACCTTGTCCATAAAGGATTGGTGAACATAGAATCTGGTGATTATTTAGAAACATCAGAATTGAATGACATGAATTTTGGCAATAAGATTGCACTCCTAAGCGGAGATTATTTATTAGCTAATTCTTGCGCTGAATTGGCAAATCTTAGAAATCAAGATGTACGTATAAGAATTACATATTGTTTCATGATTCACGTTCTCTGATTATACTGATTTTCTTAATTTACTCAGATTGTAGAATTGATGTCAAGTGCAGTACGAGATTTAGCGGAAGCAGAGTTTATTGGACGAAGAGACAACCAAAATAACCCTTTACCTTCAGTACCACCAGAAGATCGAACAGATTACGCTGTGAACGAATGGACTCTCAGGAATGTTCTAAGTGCCGGAGCCTTGTTAGGAAAGTCATGTAAAGGCACGTTAAAGTTAGCCGGTCACGGTGATGAGATACAGGAGCATGGTTACAATTTTGGAAAACACTTGGCATTAGCTTGGCAAGCTTGTTTGGATTTAAGTCCGTTTATTACAAAAGACAGGAACGTAACGTGCAACTTATGTTCTGCTCCAATTATGTTTCACATTGAACACGACCCATCGATTTTGATTGAAATCGATAAGGGTTTGGAATCGATAAATGATGTAGACTATGCCAAGGTAAACACATTAAATATATGCATTCACATAATTTATCTGTTTGTAATGAAATTGAAACTAAGGAATTCTTATTGAGCAGGTCTACCAAATAGTCACAATGGGACCTGGGATTGAATTAACGAAGCAGTTACAAAAAAGACATTCTCAAAGGGCAATGGAAGTTTTAAGTGTTTTTGAAAAAAGTGACGCACGAACGGCATTATATAATATTATAGCTGCTATGGGGGATTTTTAATTAACTACATAATGTTCAATTAAACACTAACAAATTTTATATAATTGCCCAAATATCAGTTTGAGGACTCCGTCCTACATTAAGTTTTCAGTTTGAACATATAGTATAA
>NW_017143660.1:189406-224312 GCF_001652005.2 Ceratina calcarata
ATCGTATTCTACTGTATTTGAATAATTATTCGAACTATTACATGTCAAATTTGAAACACGGTTAGGAACGATATGAAAAATTTCTATAAATAATTGATATTAAGAAGATTAATCACTTTAGCATATATTTATAAATTTCAGAATTCCGAATTGTTTACGTTGACGTACGGAGCACTGGTGGCTCAATTATTAAAAGATTATGAAAACGTCGAAGATGTAAATAAACAACTGGAAAGAATGGGCTACAATATGGGAATTCGCTTGATAGAAGATTTTCTGGCTCGCACTGGATCTGGACGGTGTTACGATTTTCGAGATACTGCTGAGAAAATCCAGACTGGTTTCAAAATATTTTTGGGAATACAACCAACAATCACAAACTGGAGTGCAGCTGGTGACGAATTTTCCTTGTGCTTCGAAGCTAATCCATTGATAGAATTTGTTGAATTACCAGATAACTGTTTAAATTTGAAGTATTGTAATATATTGATTGGAGTATTGAGGGGAGCTTGTGAAATGGTACAGATGGAAATTGCTTGTTGGTTTGTACAAGACCAACTAAAAAATGATAATGTAACTGAGATACGTGTTAAATTTATTAAGAGATTAGAGGATGCTATTCCAGCAGGTGAAGATTAAGCAATTCCTTAATTTCAAAGGTACATATCAAATTACTTTTAAAAATTCTCTTTCTTATTTATATTATATATATTAAACAATATTAGTGTACATGTACTAGAGTATGTAGGATTGTTGTTGCACTTCCTCTTGATTAAATGTCATTGGATAAAAGAAGTAAACTCTATATGTACTTTATGTGAAAATATTATGTTTATGTTATTTTATAAAGCATTTTTAAAATGTGTATATCTTAGAAATATTTGCACTATAACTATCTATGTTGGACAATTTTTCTCTGTTTTATGTGTTCATAACCTTTTAAATTTAACTCGTAATAGTGTACTTTTTCCTTATAGATAATGGAAGTAAAGTGTAAACATTGCAGAAAAGATCTTTTTGACAATGAACGCATTCCACTGATGACTTCTCATGGCGAAGTAAAAAGAAGTTGTATGGATGTAGGATGTGGGGCAGCCAATTCTGAATCTTGTTCATATTTGCCTACAGAGATGCTCCCTGAATGGATTGAACATGCTATAAATCAAGTAAAGTGTTTTTTGCAATTATATTATTATGACGTTCCAGTATTGTCACATGTAATTAAAATATCAAAATAGATATTAAGTACTGTATCATGAATAAATATTATGTGAACGAGAAGAATTCACAAATATCAAAACTGCCGCCCGCGTAAACATACATAAGAGAATGTGCATCTTTTACAGGAATCATGGACAAAAGGTAGACTTCATTGCCCAAATTGTAAAAACCGTGTAGGTTTGTTTAATTTTGTGAATGAATCAAAATGTGATTGTAACAAATTTATAATACCCCCAGTTAGAATAACTAATAGCAAAGTCGACATTCGGTTCAGCATTGACATTTCTGAAACTGATCCTATCAGCTCAGATTAAAAAGCCTCAAGCTTTAATCAATCTCTAAATAATGAATTGTACAGATATAGCTTTATAATCCTTAGCAGTTAAAATATTGTACTGTAACACCTGTTATATTTACACTGCTTAACACAGTCAGCGATGTTGGATCATTCAAAAAAGATTTTATGTATTCACCTATACTATTAAATGTATACAATTGAGTAATAACTATAACTTGGCATTTTTATTTCGACATTGTATATAAGCATGCAGAGACAGATCAAATCTCTTCTAAACTCGTAAACTGTTGGCAATTCTCACCAGTTTTTTTACAACATGTACCTCCAATTTTCGTTATTGCATATGTACATGCAAATTATGTTATCAACAGGCAAGATTCATTTTGCATGTATACAACAAACATTTAAATAGTTCACAGTGTATATCTACAAACACAAACGCACATGAGTAATCAAAATACTGACTGTGTACATTTTACGCAGAACAATGTCTGTTTTATGTTACAATATAATTAATAAATTATATCGTGTGCATTAGAACGTCTTTTAATTAAAAAATATTCGCATCAACAATAACATAACAAAATAATACATATTGATGTAATCAGTGATTTAAATATTGAATCATTTTTGTAAATCAAATAATTGTTTTCATATCACTGACATAAGCAATTGCTCTCAGATTTTAATGACAATTTTAAGGCAAAATACCTATTTTTTAAATCTAAAAAAAAAAAGTTTTTTAATACTTCAAATAGGGTGTACATGTTAAATTCATTTGTGCATTATGTACAAACGATTCTTAGACAATAGCAGATTTAATTCTACCGAAGTTCGTGATTGAGATTATTTATATACTGAGTTACAAAATTATTTTTTACGTAGTTGTAACTAAGAATTGAGCACTGATATTAACTTGAATAATGTTCCGTGTTGCTAGTCGTTGGAGACTGGTTTAGATAATTCAATTAGTTAATTTCATATACAACAAATTTTTTATCTAAGCTGTTATTTGCCTATTTTGGCATTTAACGCTTAGTGAAACAAAAATAAAATACATAAAGAAATAATAGAATAACAACATTCTAGGGAAGACAATAGAATTGTTTTGAAAGTAGATTTGTACTACTGAGTATTAACATTGGATCATATCAATATTTTAAATTTTAAATGATAGGTTCCATAATTATTCGTTTGGTACAATTTAAGTTACAAGCGGTACATATAACTTGATACAATTGAATTTGTTTTAATGGTCGTATTGAAAAACATATTGCTGTCCGCAATAAAGATAAAAATTTGATTTATGTGAATCAGCCAAACTTA
The DNA here is from genome assembly GCF_001652005.2 of Ceratina calcarata. Taxonomy (NCBI): domain Eukaryota; kingdom Metazoa; phylum Arthropoda; class Insecta; order Hymenoptera; family Apidae; genus Ceratina; species Ceratina calcarata. The sequence goes on from NW_017143660.1 coordinate 192,252, forward strand.
ATATTTCTAAACGTAAAATGTTTAGAAGAATGACAGAATTATTTATACAGTCTACTTCGATTAAAGGCACATATGGTTTGCTAAGAAATATTGTTTGTTTGGACAATATAGAGAGCTAGTTGATCCAGACTTGTACTCAGACTATAAGAATAAAAATGGTCAGCATTAATTTTTACAAATACTTTCAATTACTGCAATCAAGATAGATTAAACAAATATATGAAAAACAACGAATTGATAGTGGATCAACCAGTATCAAATATGAATTAGTTTTCTATTATTTTCAGTACATTACTTGGTATTCATGTAACTTTTGTTCAAGCTCTTTAATGACATTGTCAATTTTAAATGTATTACAGACCAACAAAATGTAGTTGCTACAACTGGAATATTTCGTCTTGTTGTTGTTGAAGTCTTTGTAAAGACGTTTTCACTTTCCTGCCCTGAGTCATTACTACAGCAGTCGGAAAATTATGCATATCGCCAGAAGATGATGGTCTTAAAGACTCTGACGAGGATGGTACGTTATGTGTGTTTGAAGTTACAGGTAGTGAATTACGTAATTTAGAAGTCTTATGTGGTCGTATAAAGATATCGCTATCCTCGGTGCAAAATCTGAAGCACAATTTTCAATTGTTAACAATTACATTCGTCAAAGAAATATTTTCTTACACTTTATAATTCATTGGTAAATAACTTACTCACTGTTCCCCTGAGTACGTTTAACTTCCTTTTTAGCATTGGCTATAGAAGAATCCATTTTAGCTAAGAAATCATTAACTGAACTATCATCATCTATAGATGATGCTATAGAAGATGGACTAGAAATCTGAAAATACATTTGGAAACGATAGAATATCAAGCAATTCATTGTCTATTATATTTGTAGACTAAGATTATATTTACACTTTGAACTAAATGATGTTCAGTTTCTTCTGTATTGTCTGATGATAATGGATTTTCTGAATGAATAGGAATAAGTAAGTATTCCCGTAAGAATAAACTATCAGAAGCCCATAATCTATTAACTCTTCTTATTTGTTCAGTCTAGGAAAATAAGAGAGCGAACTATAACATACAGTTTTATCATTTGTAATCAGTTATAAGATTGATAACAAAACTAAATAGACTTCATACGGTAGCTCCAAATTTCAATGCAATTCCTTGGAGGGTATCAGATGGTGTTACAGTGTACTTTATTAGACTCTCATGTCTTGACACATGTTTAGCTGTACTACCATACTTTTTCAGTGCCTTTCCAGTGTCCCTTATACACATTCGTTCTTCCATTTCTCTCCCGCCATTTCGTTCCATTATTAATTTTTAAAGTAGTGTAGGCGCTTAAGAAGCACCACAAACATGCCACCTTTTAATAATTGTAGACGAAGAATTTCGACACACTTTAAGCAACATAATCACATAACCTGTACAATCGAGAATCATTATTCATATCGGTATTTTACGAATGTCTCGTCTCGTTGGCAGAGACAAATAACGATACATCTTATATAGAAAAAGTTACACTTACTTTATCAAGGGTATATGTCAAAAATTAACAGGGCGTGAACAGTAGATTCACTAAGGAATTACAATGTCTTTTGAAATACAAGCATGTATATACATTTGAGATCGTTTTACGTTAACACATTCTTTCTCTTTTGTAAGAAATGTACCTAGTACATTTATAATTTCAGTTACGACGAATAACTCGTTCGGTCAAACCAAACCACACAGCATACTGCGAGTGGTCTGCACTGCACAGCTGATCGACGTGATAATCACTTACATATAAGTATTCTTTAACCAGAATGATAGTGTTTGCTTCGCTTTCATTGGATGATCAAAGTGCACTGTATATAGGCACAGAAAATATACAAGTCCAATTACTATTACGAAATTTCACTTCAAATAAATTCTATGGAAATACAGATATATATATAGTACTCAAATGTATATACGTATATGAGATATTCGATATCGCATGTTTATATAAAGTCAAATTACACTGGAATGTTTCCGGTGTCACAGTTTATCGAATAGTTAAATATAATGGCTCACTTTATTATCGAATCATATGTCACGTGGTACATTTAAGTTCGTTCGAACAAGCGCATAGAAATTACATTTTATTGCGCGCATGCTTAATGCATGTTTCACGTTCTAAACAATTTTATTTATGTATGTACAAGAAGTTTTATTCCGCGCTCCGTCACTCTGACGTGCTTTCACGTAGACTTCAAATTGCCTCTTGATATCCTTCTCTCTTATAGTCCTATTAGTTTCGAATTATTAGTTCCAACCCCAGCCATAAGCTGGTGATCCATGGTACGCGTATCCGTATCCTCCTCCGTATCCTCCTCCGTATCCTCCTCCGTATCCTCCTCCGTAACCGCCGCCGTAACTGTTAATAGTGAAAATTATATTCAAATATGTTCATGCATCGAACCCTGAATATAATGAATAAGTGTAAAGTATAGCGAACAAAAACTAATCTCTATGGACTTTGTATCGTGATAATAAGAACGAGCATGTTACGTGTATGTATACTCACTATTTAGCTTTGTATAAACCAGCTCCGAGAACCCCGGCACCAACGAGCGCTTTAGCGCCAAGAGCTGCACCGCCTAATAAAAGTGCTTTTTTGCCAACTAATGCCGCTCCAGCGGCTCCCGCTACAAGTAGAGGTAATTTAAGAATAGGAGCTCTTTTTGTGCGACTCAGTTTTCCCGCAGTTTGATCGATAAGGGCAACAGGAAGTTGACCTTCCTCGATCGACGACGAGCTGCGTATTTGATCAACAAGAATCAATACCACCAGGATAAAAAAGTACGCCGATTTCATCTAGGAAGTAAAAGAAATTTCGAAAACTTATAATTTTTCCGTTGTGACTGCGAAAACGAAAGAAAAAGAAGAAGAACTGGAAGACGATTTTAATGAAGAAATGGAACACGAATCGCGCATAAGTGGATTGTTTGAATCGAGAAACTAACTTTGTCCGGAGGATATGATGCAGGCTCGTTAGGAACAAAATATCAGGACGGCTGAAAACACGGGATGACTTTTATATCCGAGAAGCTCAGATTTTATCCCTTCCATACCCGCGAACATAGTAGCTTCGATCTTTTGAAACCGGAATTTACAAATCTCTCCTTCTTCACGTCCTGGCGTTCGTCTTTGTCTCGGTCTGGGTTCGCCTTTGTGTCGCTGAACTCGTCACTGATTAAGAATGTCGTATTTTCTGCTCATCTTTTCTTCTCTGGTGTAGTGTCACGAATATTGAGTGATTTGCATCAATCATGTTCCCACGAGCGGAAAGGATACTGTTCGGAATTTGCCTATTACAGTATTCGAAATACGAAGAACGTCATTTGCCAAAAATGCCAGTCATTAGCTTTCACTAAGTGTTGATTTTTTGAATTTGCGGCCTTGAGAATGCCGGTAATGCTATTTTGGGCAATTCACGGAAAAAACCAGTTGCACAATACATTGCACACTTATACCTAATATTTTTGTCAAACATTAATTTGAGACGAATTTGACGATTATTATCGAATTCAAATTTAAAGCTCTCGATTGATAAAGAAAAGAAAAACGAATGAAGTTGAAAGAAGTAGCCTCTCGCAAGAGGTTGTTGGAGAAAGAGAAAAAATAGGAAGAGGTTTGTACAAGTTATTTATTGGAGAGCTCTTTAACGAAAGCAATGCCACCGAAACGGAAACGAAAAGCGCGAGGGAAGAAGAAAGTACAAACTGCTAGTCCGCAAGATGTAAAGAGAGATACGTTCTTTCGCGAACTCAAGCTCAGCGTGTTAAACACAGACCGTTATCGGTCTTCTTGGAGGGAGATGCTTACACGGATAAAAATGCCAGACTTGTGGCGGAAGGTCGAAATAGCCTGGCAAACTTTGGAGCATGCCTTTGATTTCAAGGACTACAGGTATTCACGGACGTGACATACGATCGTCTGAGGGATGACGGAAATTCCTTTCACAACCGCGCCTCTTTCTTTTTTAGCATCAGTTTATTACTGGACAGTTTGCAAGAGGCCGAAGATCAACGTCGTACAGCGAACGGCGCTCACGTGGAAATGATCAATAGATCGTTGGACGCGCATGAAACGCGGTTGAAGGTCGCCGATGCCCTGTTTTATGGGGACATTGAGACGGCATTAAACGACAAAGCTGTCGAATTTGAGAGCATCAATCGTTGTCGTAACAAGAGGGAAGGCGCTTTGCGAAAGATCAATATGCTCGTTAATTATCGTGGCGAAAATGAGGCGAATACATTGCGGAGCATTGCGATTAGTAAGATACACGCGACTGTGAATGTTAGATCGTTAAAACAAGAATTGGAATCGACGATTCCCTCGACCGATTTAATAAATTTTACGAATCTAAGGTAAGATCGAAGCTTTCGCGGAAGACGGAAAAAACGAAAGAAGGATAATCATCACGCAACTTCAGAAGAGGCTCGAGAATCTTTGGAACGATTTACGAAACGTTTTCTCTGATTACCGTAAAAGTATGGCACCAAATATTATTTTTACATTCCGTATGAATCTGAGTTCATCAATGTTTGTCAAGTACTTCATTCGCATTTGAATAAGGTACGGAGGATCGGCGAAAAGGCTACGATGTTATCAGAAGGAAAGACCAGATCGACCAACAAACGATCACCCGACAGTATCTACGTATTTCGAATCTTCTCGAGGATATTACGAAATTCCGAGAAAAGATTAACTGGTACAAAAGTGAAGCTACGGTTGAGTTACAAGAGATTATACGGGAAGCGAATTTCTTTCATAACGTTTACCGGGAGACGAATGAAAATTTCCTTGCTGGTACGTTATACTTCCAAGGGTGAACTACAGATTTATTACAACTGACCACCAAATTAGGTTGCAAAAAAGATAAACACAAAACATTGACGATGTCCAGGGAATATAATAATACCGCGAAATACTTGGAACACTTGACGAAGAAAGCTGAACGCATATTCGTTTACATGCAAATGTGCAGAAAGCACGAGACGCAAGATGAAAAGATACTTCCTATAGTCGACAACCATCCTGTGCAATTCCGGCCAGACAGTGATGATGATATTCAGCTTCAAACAGTTAGAATTCATTTTGCCGGTTTCTTACAATGTACACAAGTGCAAGTACGATAAAACTGCAATGAACCGTTTTAGGTAGTTAAAGATTTCGAAAATTCGGTTAACTTTTGGCGCCGGTTAGGTTTTGCTCAATTAATCACTAACGAAATTCGCATTCAACGAGACGAATTGTTGATGCAAGCGAATGATTTACGAAAAGCGTTGAAACTTCATCTTGACAGCGAAGCGAACTTGGCAATGTGTATCTAGAAGGATCAACCAGAGAGACTCGTATTAAAAATTGTCTTTATTATGTCACACATGTTGCGAGTTGACCATTGAGAACTACATGTTTATTTTTAGTGGTATATTTACGTACACAAACTCGTGAACATTAAATAGGAATGAGGAATATGTAATCAAAAAAGAAAGGATCGAGGAAAATTTGTGTACTTGTGCATTCTTGCATCACATATACATTGATCTTTGATCCTTAACGAATAAAATTCGTACGCAACAGTTCGTTACAAATGCAGACCCACAATTTAATGATGGAAAATAGTATTGCTGTCGCTCATACCGAACGAAATTTTCACTAATACCGAGAACAATAAACATTATTTAGTGATGACAACAAATTCGTACATCATTATCAATTAAACGATTTATTCGTTCTGACAACACCAGTCTTATCTTTCTCTGGCTTTCTTGTTGAATAACTTAGAAAAGTATAGCGTACTCAGCGTAATTTCTGTTTTTGCGCTATTTGTGATAACATTTTATTGCCTGCGAGGAATGTGACTATACCCAGCCCGAAAAGACATCGAAGAGTAACAAACATGTTCAGCTTCAGCCAGAAGATACCGAGAAGCACGAAGATACCTAAAAAAATACATGCATTGATTAAAAATTAGTTATTGACATCAAAGTACAAAATCTTAAAAATGTTGTGAAAAATGGGCTACAAATGTAATATATGCATTAATTACATTTGCGAAAATATCACGTCTTTCTCTTTGCCCAAGTAACAAAACAAATTATAATCAGCGACTATAATTTGTCTGGTATCGGGCATGCTATAACAAAGTTATGAATGAGATAAAAGATAAGATACTTACTTCCCAGTCCAAGGTGGAACGTGATAGCGCTAAGTGAAAATGGAAAGTTCGATATATTTACTCCGAGTCTTGCCCATAATACGAGTAATAAGAGAACTGGCGCCAAGCACAATCCGGTAAATAGGTTCGAGACGTAAACCGGTGGTCTTTTCTCAGGTTCACGGAACATGTGCTGTAAAATATCAACAAAAAAACCAATAAATTACCGCGCTAATGTTAACCACCACTTGGAAACATTTAGTAGAGATATGTCCGTCGAATGAAAACATTCTAAATAACATTTCATTTAGAAAAATAAAAATATACATTCAACAGGAATTTTATTCTCCCAATGTTAAGGAGGTGACAGAATCTTAGATAGACTGCTATCACTAACGAGCATTGGTGCACAGATATCAGTTACAAGATAACGTATAATATTGGTGTACTGTACCTTTATCTCTGGTTTCGTCGTATAAACGCTGGATTTATAAAGAACACCCTTATCTGCCCGGTCGGACGCGGGCGCCTCAGGGAATTTTAAAGCAATCGTCGCCAGTGTCCACTGGAAAGGATTGCTCAATACTGCATCGCCCACGATCAATTCTACATTATAGTCTCCGCTTTGGTAATCAAAATTCGCTGCTCCAGGTCCCACCGGCTGAAATATTGTAAATAAGGGAATAGGAGACTAAACATATTCCAAAATAAATTATACGAAGGACTTATGAAGAATATAATTACCATATCGAATCTATAAAGATACGACGCATCTGGTTCAGCGACGAAAATAATTTCACGTCCTTTTTTATCACCGTTCGAAGCAGACGCAGAAGAGAGCCGAACGAATGCTTGATGCGTACGTATAGGCTTTTTAGTAGCACCATCCTTAAGCAAAAATCGCATAACTACTTTCTGTTGGGAGTCAGCTTCGATCTTCTGCGATAATTTTTCCGGGAAAGTCACCCTACAAGTACACATGATACATGAAATGAGTTTTTACTGTACTATTGATTTGAAATTTAAATTTGAAATAATTTACCGTGTAAGCTTTGGCTGAGTGGTCTGATCAGCATCAGCGGTACCGATTTCCAAGTGATCAACCACTACTTCGGAAAGAACTTTTACCGTAACAGTATTAGTCACCGACCCCGCTGTAACTGTTATCTTATAAAATCCACGTTCCGGTTTTGTTTCCATGAAATTAAGAGTGAACAACGTTCTGAAATTGAATCATAGTTCATGAGACCACATCAAATGTAAGAAAATTTTGTTCGTTGAACTTCTTGATCTTTCTTACGATAGAAAAATCAAAGGGTTGTGTCAACAGTCAGTATAATTTACCCCAAGGTATAGCCGACTTCAACAAGAAGTTAAACTGAGTCGGTAAAGTATTGGGGAAAATCTGATTAAAAGTTTGACACTCACTTGTCCGTTGACGACGGCTGTAAAGTTTGTTTATTGAGTGCGGTAGCATCGTCCCCGACTCTCTCTGCTGCATTAGCGACCACTTTGAACGTGCTGGTTAATGGATTCCCCAGTATGTCGCAAACCTTTACTGTGACTAGAGGTTGTTGAGAAGAAATGCTGATTTCTCCATTAGCTAACGTTATGCACACTGGTTTCTCAAACTCGTTGTTTGCCAAAGTTGTTATAGCCGACAGCAAACTCGTAACACCTCTCAGCGTCTGCACTGAACGTCGAGATAGAAGATAATTCGCCATTTTAACTATTTGCTGAGACGTCAATGGTGGTCTCTTCTTGAGTGTGCTGGAAAGTTTAAAAATACCGTTCACTAGATGACCTAAAAATCACATAGAAATAGTATGTTAATTTCTCGTTGGTGTAGTCGATTGATAATGTCCACTTGAAGCGGAGTTGCCATGTACACTTACTAGTTACTGAGAGGCCACCTTCGAATTGTAAATATTGGCCGTTTATTTCGTCAGCCTGAACAATGGCGTCCTCGATGCGATCGAAGGCGAACATACCGCTTGTTCCAAGATCCGAGGCAATATGGAACGTATAGCCCAGGCTGCTCGTAAAAAATCCGATCAGTAAAAATTACAAGTTGGATTCATCAGTACTTCATTTCTGCTTGCAACGCTTTACGAACTTAAAATATCATCAAAGTAAATCGTACTTCCATAAACTGTCATCCTTTCGCAGTGCATTTTGTACTGTTTTTATGACTTTATCAATCCTATCACGTGATAACTTTTCAGATAGAACAGTTAGTCCTCTAACTGCGTAATACAATTCTGTCATACTGGAAGTCTCCTTCTCTACAACATTTGTGAGCACCTGTTTAAACAAAGAACTTTGTTTTTGTATCTTTGATGGAACAAATCTCAATCAACATTGATATAAGAATTTTATTTCAGTACATATAGTTCTCTTCAGTGGAAGTGCAGCAGAACGAAAGTTTTTGTAAGCATCATTATATTAAAGAAAATATTTAAAATAATATATCACAATTTTTCAAATATATATACCTTTATGACGTCAGGTGGAGGAGTGCTTTGACAATTTCCTAATGCCTGCCAAGTAGAAGCTACGTAGAAAGCTTTTTCTGCTGTGATATCATTGTCATCCTTTATAGCTTTTGTCAAAAAATCACAGATATCCTGTAAATTATAATATAAACTCTATTAAAGTATCAGTCAGGAGTTTTTTTTACTATTTTCCTAGGTACAAATTTTATTCAGTAAGACTAATCATAAGATCACTGTTTATCAATTATGGCTTATAATTCATCATATATTAGAGCATATTTCTGTAGAGAGATGAATAGGTAGCCATTATTCTTACCCGTTTGTTTGATAAGGTTTCTCCAAGAAACTTGTATCCAAGAACAGAATAATACACATTAGCCACATCACTGGAAGTTAAACCGGGTTCAAGTATCTTTTTTAAGTGAATTCTATCAGCTATCGTCAAATAGGAATTCGTTGACTGCAATATTTTTTCGGCCGAAAAACATAGTGCGACGATAAACAGGATCAACAGCAACAATCTAGAAAAAATACATCGATTTTTTATCGAATCAAAAAAGTGTGAATTTTGAATTAGTTGAAATGTACAGATATTTAGCCAACAGATCGATTAGAATGTACATTAAAATCCAAGAATCAAGAAGATAAATGTGGCGAGTAGAGAGCATGAAAACAACCGGTTCTACTGTTTGAGAAATTGTATTGCACAAAGACATCAATATCCGTGAACGCTCATATGTGATATATAAAGAAAATTTATAAAGAAGAGAAATAAAATGGAATTAAACTCACGGAAAATCACTGTGATGAGAACGCCGGCTACGACGTTGCTCTACGAGAATATATCGTACCTTACCCATCGCGCGTGTACCGAAAAATGGACGATTCTCCGTTCCGGAAGTAGTTGGCACCGTTGGCACGTTGGCACGGCAAAACGAAAACGTGTGTTGAACAGAAGATAGAGAGCGCGCGTGCGTCTAAATTTAACGAATACTGCAGGGATTCGAACAGTTCCCCTAAAATCCTGTATTGGTATCTGTGTATATTCTACAATTATACCGTAACTCGAATTCAATTATTACAAACACCATAACATGGTAAAGTGCACGAATTCAAATCGAAAACATGCTTCATTGGCAATGAGGACGTTCTTATTGTGCATGTTGATTGTCTAGGTATAACTATAGGACGAATAATTGTATTATTATAATTAAGTAATTTTGAATAAGAGGAAAACGAAATGTAAAAATAAGCGACGAGTACACAACTGCATAAGGTTTGTATATTTTGTACAGATTAAACAGGATTAAAAAACGGAAGGATTTTTTTTAATTAATTCTATGCTAAGCTAATTGATTGTAGCAATAATAGTAACATTAACGATGGTGACAATAATGTCAGTGTACAATAATCATTATTATGTCATACTACTGGTAAATGTATATAAAACTTAAAATTACATATTAAACGAATATATAATTAAAGATTTGTAGGACATATAGCTTGTCTACGAAAACAGCGTTACCTTATTTTGTGCAGTACTTAATTAAGATTCGTTGAAAAAACATTGAACATTTCTCGAGGTTATACTTTGATTAAAATGTTTCTTCTTTTTGATATATATACATCATTGTTCCGTGTTTAAGTGCGTATCGATCAAAGCAAACTTATGTTTCAACAACGTGTCATAAAATAAAATGAGTTGTTACTTATATATGATCGTCAGGTAGGTTTTCATTCTAACGAGTGTTGTTTCGATAAAGTAGCCATGACGATAGAAAAACTGAAATTCAACAGAGACTAGGGATGGCGCAACAATGATGGTGGTCGTAGCAGTGTCGTAGTTCGTATTGTATATACAAAACAGAAAAAAGGCAGGGTGAGGTGAGATCCATTTTCTTCATTTTTTCCATTAGTTTTCTCGCGACACTCTCGCGGCATCAAAAGAAAAAAAGCGTTACGTGTGCAGAACTCGATACCTTAGACTTGGACAGTTTAAAGGTACGATCTGTCAAAGAATCTCGAAAGATTACACCGTTGCATGAACGTTTAATTTCTCGAAAGAATCGTTACAAACCTATTTTTTGTAAATGTATTGTGTTGTATTCACGAAGCTATATCAGAAAGGTGCACGGCATACTACCGCACACATATGTGCTGGAGAAATAAAGTTATTGGTCGTTCGCGCGCATAGATCCTTATAGCTAAACTTATAATATATACACTGACAGCGCGTACGCATGTAACACGTGTGCGCCACATTACATAATCCCCTGCCGAGCAGATTTAAACAATATATTACAGCATACTTTTTTTCAGTAAGACTATGTACACGTAGCGTACGGTTCGAAGAACATTCGCGTTGTCTTTGTATTTACAACTACATTTGACATTCCCCAATTTCCGACAATAATTTTCCATCGACATCTTGCAATTTTGGCCCTTTTTCTCTTGTGATACTACACATGTACTCAACTCGCGCACAATATACATACATATATTCATACATACACAGTGTTTTTAGGATGAAACGTCGACGAGAAACGGACCGTTCTTTATGTATCAAATAACGATGAACTAAAACTACCAAAAGACTTTTGACTTGGTATGAAAATATAACGCGCGGAAATGGGTAATTTCTTTGTTCTGTCTTCTCTCCCAGTGTAGTGACATCGCTAAAGATTTTAATATAAAACGGACGATCACGTTTTTGTTTTCTTTAAACCAAAACAGCTATTCAATGTTTCATCATTTCATTGTTCGAGCACAACTAGTTGTCCGATTCCGAAGGACCCAAACCCCATCTTGACTTCAGTCTCGGATTTTTGTTTGGTGGAGTAGTAGGTGCAACACCCTCGTCGTTAACCTTTCGTTTCACGCTTAACACTATACCACTCTTTGGAGCGAATTTCGAACTTTGAGAAGCGATCGTTTTCGACACGTTATTTTCAATATTCGGCGGTGTACATGGGAATGGTGGGAAGTCCTCGTCTTCGAGACCTGGTGGTTTCGGCTGTTCAGGTGCGATGTTGCGTTTGAACGGTTCCGGGAAGGGATTTTTATAGGAAGTCGTCTCGTGGCAGGAAACATCCGTCACAGAAGGTAAGCCTGAAAGATTTCCAGGTACCGTTTGGATTAATGACGGCGGAGGAGTCCCTATGATTGTCGGAAGAGCTGTTGCCCCGGTTAAACTCGTCGATGCAGGTTTTTCAGTAGTTGCTGCTGCAGCGGAAGCGGCTGCGACCGCCGCCAATTCCTCTTCCGCTTTTCTTATTAGATCCAAGTCGCTCAATGAACTTAAAGTGCTTTTACTTTCTTTCTCCTTTTGAGTGGATTCTCGATGAGTAGATGTTTCCATCGGAGCTCTCTCGGGAGTGGCAGGTTTATTAAAACCGCCTACCAAATGTTTCGCGGTGGATGAAGAGGAGTAGACAGTGGGTAAGAATGTGGCGCTAGGCCTGGATGGTAGGTACGGATCTACTTTTGAACTTTCTTGTCGTTTTACGTTGGCTAAAATTTCTTGCAAATTCGGCGGTATCGTTATGTTCGATACCTTTTCGAGAATCGGTTGAGTGAACTTTGAAATACCGGGTGGCGGCGGTGTAAACGACCTCGTATCCGAAGGACTATAAGCCTCTTCGCAATTATCGTCATCTGGTGGATCCAGCCCTAAGCCCTAAAATAAACACAAATAGGAATAATGGTAAGCAATAGTCTCCAAGCCATATGCATTTAAAATGGGGAGGTATTAGGAAAAATGGAAGGAACCAGAGCTACTAATAGACTTTTACCTCTCGTTTAATATCCTATGACGGTAATAATGTTTTACCTTTATAAAACAACGAGAACGATGAAATACGTCGTAAGAGACTCGTGTAATAGAACGCAGATGTTTTAGAGCAAATGTAATCGTATTTATGTCGATATTCATGTATACAGATGTAAAATTACAATCTATATTTGTATTTATTTGAAATTGACATACGCAAGAAGTAAAACTCTGAGCAGCTCGAGGATAGGAAGGGGATAAGGCGGGTAACTTGAAATTAATTTTATTTACAATAGGGCTGAAGGAGAAACAATAACATTTGATTCTATAAAAAATAAATCTTGATAAAGTTCTCACCGGCAAAGTAGTTGTTGATTCGCCGAGGAACGACGAACTAATACTCTGTATCTGTTGTTTTTGTTCTTCGATTTGCCTATTTAATTCATCCATCTTCCGTTGAAGTTCGGTAGAATTTTTACTGGAAGAAATGATACTATTATCGAGCGCAGTACCGTCGATTGAGCCGGATATCGATGGTATCGTCGTTGCCAGTGCGTTCTCCTCGTCCATCTCACCAGGGCTGTAAGGTTCATCGCCGTCGTCCTCAGCTGGTTTACCGGGCGAAGAAGTAAGATCGATCTTTGAAGACAATTCAGGAACTATCTTGCATATAGCTGCAGTATCGAGGAGCGAGTTCCTGGACATTCCTATATGCGCCCTGTTCAAACTATCGAGAGTCGTTTGCGTAACTGGATGTTGCTTCTCTTTAGACAATTCGATGGTACCGCTACTTCCTGCTTTGTGATATGTACTCGTTGCGGTTCCTGAAGAAGAAGAAGAGGCAATCGTTGGCGTAGTTATTGATGTAGCTGCAATTGTACCAAGTATCGTGTTCGATTTCGAGACAGACACCAGAGGCGGCGTATAACTTCGATCATCCTTTTTCGATAATTTTAATGATACGGTAGAAGGGGGTGGTATACCGGCAAGCCGTTTCCTCTTGTTACGAACGATGATCCCTAGAAGAAGATGCGGCCTGTGCTCTTCGAAGCCAGGACCATTCAGAGGCAGGAGAACTTGAGGTAGCGTGCTCTGATTCGAAAACGGCATGATATAAAAATCTTTTATGTTCTTCGAGACGTTTCCGACTACTCCGAGTCGGCTTCTACTATTAAGATAACTGTACAAAGTTATGTACGGAATTTTCTCTTCGTCATTCGCCGCAGTAAGTCGGATCACCAAAATCTCCTTCGAACCAGTTTTCTTCATCTTTGAAATATAGTCCCATACCGTTTCGTGACTTATTCTACCTACGACGTCAACCGTATCCGGCAGATCGTCCATTAGATCTTTCGCCTGGCCGCTGACTTCTTGCGCGGTGATGAAAAATTTGGCAACATCGACCATGTTGACGAAACCCCTCCAAACAGTTTGCCATCCTCCCTTCGAGGCTTCACCATCGACAGTCACCGGTTCTGGGTCTCTTTCTCTTTCGGTATCTTCGTTAATGTCCGGTGTCTTGATTGTAACCGTGGAAGATGGTTCTCTGTCTGACACGTCAGAATCATTACCGTCGATGGTATTAGTCGTTGCCTCGTCTTCGACATGTCGCCATAGACGATCATCGATAGACTTGTCCGTCGATTTTTCTGCCACCATTGAATTTTCATCTTTCTTTTCAATATCCCTCTTCCTATCCTCTTCTTTCTTTTCACTATCCTTCGATTCGCTACGATTTCTTACACTATTCTCGTTTCTATGCCGATCTTTTTCCCTTTCTCTGTCTCTATCTTTCTGTTTCTTTTCTCTGCTTCTACTTTCGTGAGTCTTGGATTTATCCCGATCTCTGGTCCTGGATCGATCTGGACCTCTGTCCCGATCCCTATCACGATCTTTTTCTCTTTCACGTTTGCTTTCTTTATCACGAGATTTCCTTTCTCTGCTCTTTTCTCTAGTTTTACTATGCTCTCTATCATCTCTGCCACGTTTGTGTTTATTTCTACTGGTACTTTTATCCCGCCCATCATTCGTTTTTGACCGACTCCCATCTTTCATTTTCCCTCTGTCCTTTTCTCTGCCCCTATCCTTTTCTCTACCCCTATCCCTTTCTTTGTCTTTTTTTCTCTCATCATCTGAACCTTTGGATTTTTTCGTGTCTTCTTTTAATTTCAATCTATCCTCATCGTTCATCTTATTAGGATCCTTCTCGTCGTCTACAGTCGACGATATACTCTCAGCACTATTCAATGCCGTCACGATATCTTGTACCGGCGTTTTTGGATCTACGTGATCAATGCCACCGTCGTTTTCGATTATTTGCTCGCCTTTGTGCGTCTTAACAACAATAGACTTGGCTTGGGCCATTAAATCCAACTCGTTCTTTTTGATCATTTCCAATTGATGCTTTGTTTCTTTCTCTCGCCATTCGGCCAATTCCTGGCTCGCCATTTCGTCAGGACTCAGTCTTACGACCGCGTCTGGCGTCAATGATCTATCGGCAATTTTCCTAAACAATGTTAAGTTCTTTGTGTCTTTTATGTTGAATACGAGACTTCTGTACTTGGCTTTGTATTTCGCACCGGTGTCCTTAAAATATTTGTACATTTCCAACTCTATGTTGAAAGCTAGTTCGGCTATTTCTTCGTCAGTAAGCTTCAGATCATCGGTTTCCTTTATACGGCTGGATAATAGTTCTGTCAAAGTTTTCCGTATGTTCAATCTTATCGGCTCGGGTTCGGGTTTCTTCGGCAGAGTCGGTTTCACCTGTGGTTGTTGTTGCTGTTTTGATTGCACGGTTACCTGTTTTAATTCTTGTTTCTTCATCGGCGGTGTCACTTTCGGTGAAGCTACACTAACCTGTTGCTTCGCCTGTGGAGTAACCACTTTCGCTGTTGCTGTTTTGAATATTAAAGGACTCTTATTTGACTGGGCCAATATTGTTTGCTTCATCTGCACCGTTTTCGTGCTTGACGGTTGTTGCTGCTGTCCAGTAGAAATTACCGTAAACTTTTTATTTCCCGCCGTTAAAATCATTTGCTTAGAAGCCGGTACTTTTGTGTAGGTCAGTTTTGGAAGATTCTGCCCTTTGACGGGTGACGGAGACTTTCCCTTGAAGCACATTTTTTAAATGTTTATATCATGTAACAATAAAAAGCTGTGTACAAAGTACGGATAGCAATCGAACGATTTGAGATGAAACATATATGTACACTTACTGCTTTACTAGGTGTTTGTGCTTGAACTGGCAGAATCTTCCCTAATTGCAACGAACTAACGTTACTTGTTCCAACGACTTCGAACGTAGGATGTTCCTTTAACCACGTACGTAAATTTGATCTTGTCGGCGCGTCAGTACCTTGAAAGAAAACAAAGAAAAAAGAAAAGAAAGGGAGGA
This sequence comes from Ceratina calcarata, assembly GCF_001652005.2. Taxonomy (NCBI): domain Eukaryota; kingdom Metazoa; phylum Arthropoda; class Insecta; order Hymenoptera; family Apidae; genus Ceratina; species Ceratina calcarata. Next base: position 208,100 of record NW_017143660.1, read on the forward strand.
CGGAAATGATAACGGCATACGTGCCAAATAAGAACGAGGAACAGAATAAAACTGCATGCCTGAATATATCACAGAAATTCGTCAACTTACCAGTCAACACTCTTCCCGTTCTACGCTCGAAAACAATAACCCTAGCATCGGGTTTCGGCTTTGAGATAGGATCGGACGGTGATGATTTCGCTCCTTTCGGGCTGGCTGTTGATCCAGGCATTGGTTTATCTTTGGTCAATGTTTCTTGAGCATGCGCGAGTATACACGCATCGGAACAATAAATGCTCGAGTTTCTCGCTTCCTTTTTACATACGACGCATTGCATACCGGTTGAATATTGAGCAGAGCCATTATCAGACTGAATCAGAGATGTTGCTGTTTCGTCGCCAAATGAAGTCTGAACTGAATCAAGATTTTTTGAATGGTCGCTGTCAGATTGAATTCCTTGATTCCCAGGCGTAGTCTGTGTCACGTTCAATTTAGCTTTCGCCTCTTCCTCTTTCTTCTTTGTGCAATTCGGACAAACCCATTCTATTCCCTTCTCCTCCATTTGTTGCCCTGAGAGGAAACAAAAATTAAATATTCACATTCGTTCATAAATGGTAGTTGTCGAACAATTTGCCTTACCCATTGCTTTGCTAACGTGCACGCATTTGCCGTGGAACCAATCTTCGCATACATCGCAACAAATCATGAAACGATTATTGTGCGGTCGTTTGCATATACACCACAGCCTATCAGGATCGTCTTCCGAATCCGAATTCTCCTCCTCCTCTTCTTCATCGTCATCGTCTTCATTCTCAATTTGTTTTTTATTCTTCTCTTCCGTTTCATCTTCTCCAACCTCCTCATTCACACCTTCTCTAATTCGAATTTTAGTTTCATTTCTCTCATTTTGAATCGTATTCGTGAAAGTTTCATGTTTCACAGATTGCAACGGTTTCTGATTAACGGTTTGTATGTTGTAACCTGGTTTCTCCGTTCGTTTCACAGGCTCAGTTTTTACTTGTAAACGCTTGCTCCTAGTAGCCGGCGCTTCGATAGGAGGTAACGTGATCACACGACCACCGCGAATAATTTGAATGGGTTCTTTGTCATCTTTCGCAGATTTTTTAGGTGTTTCTTTAGCGGATTGAAGTGTCGTTGCGATCGAAGCTGTCGCTGCAACTGTTGTCGCTACAACTGTTGTCGCCGCAACCGTTGTCGCCGCAATCGGTGTCGCCGCAATCGGTGTCGCCGCAATCGGTGTCGCCGCAACCGATGTCACTGCAACCGATGTCGGCGCAACCGATGTCGTCACAACTGATATCGCCGCACTTGGTATTGTCTCAACCTGTATTACCGTAACCGGTGTCGCAGCAACCGATGTCGCCGCAACCGGTGTCGCTGTAACCGTTGTCGCCGCAACCGTTGTCACCGCAACCGTTGTTGTACTTGTCGACATAGCTGTTGCAATTATTGCTGCAGAAGCATCCAGTTCTTTAGTAACTTCTTGCTCAGATGTGATCAAAGAAGGAATGATCATAGTACTTGATGAAGCTAATGCTTCTGATGTCGTTACAGTCGCTCCTCCTTGTTCAACAAGCGTAGGATTTTCAACCAAGTCAACACCGAGTTCCTCTTGTAATAATAATGCTTCAGCCAGTAATTCTTCTTCGTGTTTACTAGCCTCCATTTCCAACGTAGCTAATAAATGTTCTTCTCCTTCTATGCCTGCCGAATCTAAAGCAGGCGTTAAATCTTCCGATACATTAGGTTTAACGCCTGGATTAGATTCTACTTCGTTGTTCCGTACTGGTTGTTCGTTCTTTTCTTGCTTGTCCGTGACAGGAGTTTCAGGTAGTCCTTCTGTAATTTGTTCAGAAGGCGTAGGCGTGGATATGACCGCAGGGCGACTAGGTGTTCCAGAAGATGTCGACGGCATTACCTGCATAACGGGAGTCGTACTCACGGTGGAAGCGGCGACTGTAGGCGGTGTTGTAGAAATTAATGACGTCACCACATTTTCTTGACCCTTCGAATCACCATTTGAGCCAACGCGTCGAATAATATCTGGAGTTGAGAAAAGAGCAGGGCCCAGTGAATCTACCATGTACGCTGGAGATTTACGATTATCCTTCTTGGGATGCTTTTTCGAGGGATCGACAACTTTATTCTCTGGTGTTTTGACAGGTTCGACTTTTGTTTTCGTAATAACAGTTTCTATATTTTCGTTCTTTGTTTTTTCTTTCTTCAAATCGTATGTTTGTATCTTGGATACAACGGTAGGCGACGTCACTTTCGCTGGTTGTTGTGGTTGTACGTTTACTGTTTCATTCTGCACAACAGCAGATGTTTGTGTTGGACATACTTGTGGTACTGGGCTTTTTATCGGTGTGACGTTTGTCGTAACGGTTTTCGTGGTGACAGGTATCTGAACCAATTTACCATCCTTGGTTGCGAAGAATTTGGTTCCGGGTTGACCCAAAAATTTCCCTTTAGGTATAATCAACGGCTTCTTTACGTCGACACCTTTGAGATCGTTTGGTTTCACAAGTACTTGCTTTTGCACAAAAGTAACCTTTTGATTAATATTTCTTCCCTGTCCAGGTTTCGTAAGGATCATATCACCCTTGATCATATTAGCATTAATTAGGTTGGCTTTAACCTGATTCGTAGTTTGTAACGGTTTTTCAAAATTAGGAGACACGTCTTCGTTCGTCGATGGTGATTCGATCCGTTCTTCTTTCTTCCGCCCAACAGGAGTCTTAAACTGTCTCCTACCTCTGATGACAGTAAATCCTCCTAATCAAAATACAAACGAAATAACATTTTTTTTTTTTATATGTTTACAATATTGTAGTCAAAATGCAGTGTACTATTCTCTTACCTGACTTGTCTTCTTTTTCTGGAGTCTTCATGGCATTCACAGCAGCAGCCATTTCCATATCCAATCGACGGACTTGTTCCATATCCATATATTTGTTGGAACCTCTCCTACGAGTGGCTGCCATGCTTCCTCCTCTTGTGGTAAGACCTTTCCTACCACCTCTTGCTCGTATACCGCCTCTTCTAGGGCCTCGCGGACCAAAATCTGAATCGTTGTCGGACGGCTCCGACTCCGACGATTCAGTGGATGTTGTTAACTCTTCTTCATCTTCCTCGTTAGATCTTCCTGGATCTAATGAAAGCCCCAAAAAAAAACAGCATACAATTGTCATAATCAGTAGTGTCATATTTAATAAGACAGGACAATTACGTTTTCCAATACCATGTTGCATCACATCTGTCAAATTCCTGGAGACTGGATGTCCAACAGCTTTAGGCGTGTTTGTTATATTCACGGACGATCTTGAATTGTTACAAACGGAAATAGGCGTCGGAGGAATATTCTTTCGCGGTCGACCCACTGGTTTGCTCTGAAGCAATTATCGACGATTGATTGCCTAAGTTTGTACTATGTAAGAACTTTGTTATATTGTGCTTACAGTTTTAATGATTGGTTTTGGTTGCATCTTTGCCAAAAACATATTCTCAGTGTCAGTAGGGGATGCTGTTTTAGATGTCCCAGGAGCAGGCGAATATCGAGGTGCATAATGTAAACCATCGTCAGAGGTTGGTGAATCGATTACAGGCAAAGGATCTTTTGGTTTAGGATCAGAAGGTGACAATCTGCTCGTGTAACAATGGTCCAATTTAACGCTGTATCTGATAGAATTCTGTTGTTCCTCTACTGTTAACATATCTGGAAAATACCAGAATATCATGTACTTTTCTTCACGAAATACGATGACCATTATCATTTTCATTAAAAATAAGATGATTGTACCAAGCATAGCTGTAACATTTTCTCCAAGAATTTGCTTAGCCTCTTCACTTTGCAGAGCAGTTTCCAATCGTTCCAATTGTTCTGGGTCCATTTCCATGAAAGGATCAACTAAACTGGTTGCATCAGTGCCTCCAGAATTCACTGTGGCAGGTGGAAAAGCAGGAGGATCTACAGTTAATGTAATATCTCCATTTTCAATATCTGTATCTGCCTGTCCAACTCTAACAACGCTGACATTTGCATTGGACTGATTCACTAAAAAATCATGATTATGCAAATGATTCGATAAATTCAACACTGACACCATTGATCAAAGTTAAAGAATATAACTTACTAATCAAACTTTGCAAAGTTTCTTGATCAACAGATAATGAACCATCATCATTGACAATAATGATCAATGTATCATCTTTCTTTTCCATTCCACTCTCTTGTGGTTCGACAATGTACGAGCTAGACATTTTCCCTAACCTAATATACACGTCGCGTTATTCGATTTTAATGGTGCTGCCGTATCAAAAATGATACGTAGGTTTTATCCGTCTTGCGAATTAATCGTGTCCGAAAGAAAGGAAGATCATGAATACCCTTGAAAGGGAGACGCGGAGTTTGTACGAGCATCGAGAGCACCAGTACAAATAAACAAGAATCATCCGAGTTATCAGCCACGTTCCTGGTTACATGGAAGACGGGTTTCCCTTTTTATGAACCGGCCAGGACATTAAAACCGTGGTCAGTTTTCAACATTTGCCGTCGAGACGATGGGAAATTATCGAAAACTAAAGGGAAACTGGTGTATGGCAAAAAACAGCGATACACAGTATATGTATATCGTTCGCGTTTGTCACGTTACTACCTATTTTATGGGTACACTCTTACAGGCTTTAAAGATGATAAACAGCACGCTAATCTTTCTAATGATATCTACTTAAACCGACGTTCGTCGGTGGTAAAGAAGCGAGATACGCGTAACACGTTTAATATATCACACTTTATAAGAAGCATAATGTTCACGGCCAGGTAAACAGTACCGCCAAGAAGAGAATAGTCGCCATTTTGTTTGAGTCAGCCAAGTAACGTTTCCAAAAGTCTTCGGTCATCTGATGTTGTTTCACTGTTATTAACTTGTATGAAAGGTGGATTATTCGTACGAGACTCGATCCACTGGACTTTCATAAAAGTAAGATAACTACCGGGAGAATATTCAACTTCTTTTCAACGATACATGATGTTACGAATGCACTTCGACTTGTCTGCACACACTGAGACGCTGCGCGCTTCTTGTTGCGCAACAGCAACAAGAAGAAGCCAGTGGCGCTATAAAGCGTTAACACAGTTGCTGCGGCCAATTCTATATTCTACATACGAAACAGCTGCATAAGTTTTTTCAATTACATGTCTAATAATGTATATAGTATACACAGTTGTACACTTGTTCATATCGTTAAAAAATACAACAACGTGAAATAATGCGCATGAAATAAATACGAAGGGATTTTGCATATATTCGACCTCAAAGATATTTGGTATATATAGGAATACTAACTTCATCTTAATAATATTTAAACATGTGTATTTGACCATAGTTCATTGTAATGAAAAATGAAATTATTTTTGAAATTTCAAGCATATATATTCATCAAACTGCCGGGTGGGCCAATTTGGTGCTTCATTTTTTATACTCTTACAAATTATCCCCTCTTACTGTTTAATTATAATATACTTATATTTGATAAACCGTAAACTTAACGATACCGCAAACCTAATGATAACCATTTTTCTTAACACATATACATACATGCATGGAATGTACGTTATTTAGAATAGTGAGAGTAATGTAGTAGAATGAATCACCGTGAGTTGCGCGCGCATGGAGATACGGCTGTTCGCACTAGTTCGCAGTTTTCTACGCGTTGCGAGAGTTACAAGTTCGCGTTGTGCGTTAGATCTTGAAGTGTTTAAAGGATTGTGTAAATGTTGACATACATTCTGCAGCTGTATCGAGACACATCATTCTACATTGATTGGATAGCGAGGAAAATATTTTGATATCGCTTTGAATGCACGATACACTGCATCATTCAAGACGAATCACTAATTTCTTAAATACATTTTCGGTGAGTCCTCTATAAATAGAAAACGGTTCCCGTGTGAACCAATAGTGAGATTAAATTGTGATATTAATGTACGTGCAATCTGTATCGTCGTAAGCACTTTCACAGTACTAGAAAACATTTGTTTTAAAGTATGTTACACTTGTGTACGTCGCGAAAGCATTCAGGTTTTGCATTAGATTTGTGCATATATTCAGATAATGTATCTACATATGTATGTACATACATAAATTCAGTGAACATTTTATATTTCCATTCGGATTGATGATCGAGATCAGATTCCTTACTCGTATCGTGTTCACGCCTTGCTTTTGTCTTGTAAAATAAAAAAGTAAGGAAGATAACAGAATTTTTCTGAATTTTTTACTCTATAATCCTCTAGATAATTTTACACTATATCATTGATAACATCTGAAAGTTAAATCGGTGAAAAATGGGCAAGTTTAAGATATATCGCGGATAGCGTTAACTAGAGGATCGGTTGTAAGTCGTATTGTAATAACATGTTGAGCGTGTTGCGCTTTAGCGTCGATCCGACCGCGAGAAAAAATTGAAATCGATGGGGGTAAAAGAGATAGTGAACACATGCTTGAAATAAGACCCAACTGAGAAGGACTCTAAATATCCTTCGGCAGGAGGGAAATTATTTATAGCCGATGCATACCATCGTAGACTGTAGTTTTCAAGATTCTGTGTAGAAGCTCTCTTAAGTGCAGATTTTGTAAGCTTGCTTCTTATTTTTAGTAAAACAATGGAGGGTGAACAACGACATTATGATTTAAGGACTGGAAGTAGATCAAGATCTAGAACTCCCTTGGTACAAAATCGTACCTTAATCGAATCAGAGATTTCGGAACATCATTATGATTTGAGAAGTCATAGTCGGGAGAGGTCTCATACACCAGGAGAAGTTACAAGTAGAAAATTTGTTTCGAAAGTTCAGTAAGTGATAATAAATTCTGATTATCTATAGGATGATGTTCTGATGTATACATGTGATCGTATAATATATTTGTTGCCATAGAGCTAGCACTAGTAGTAAGACACATGACCAAAGTAAGGAGACAATAGTTGAGAGTATACAAGATAATTCGGTTGAGTCTATATCTGAAAATGCAAAGAAAATAACTGAGAATGTTAGCACAAGAAAAGGGGAACGCAGATCCGAAAGGCAAAGAGCAAAGAGACAAGTGCATGCCAATGGCCAAAGTGAAAAAAAAGAAGACATGCGACAGCGTAAAATTTTTAAAGTTCGTAAGAATACAAGTGACTATTCTTCGGACGAAGGTGAAAGAGACGATTCCTCTAGCAGACCCTGTTCTGCACATGAAATTTATAAACAAGCTGGCGATTGGTGGAAGTAAGCATCAGTACTTTGTAAATAATAATTTGTTTCCCAAGATGTTTTCTATCCATTTCACATTTCGTATTACAGTGTATTTCCAAAAACAGATTATACTTATTCAGAAAGATCTCAGTGTCGTTACGAAATAGCGCCAGGTATATTAGCAATGCCTAACATGTCACGACCTTCTATTCATTCGAATTCTCAACCATTTTCATGTGACACATTCGATAGCGGTATGTCTGAAACAACGGATTTCGTCACTGCAAAAGGAACAACAACAGATGAAGGTGTGGTAAGTATAATAGACATAAGTTAGACTAATTAACGGATAATCTATATGAGTCCACTAATTTATAGTCCGCTTCTGAATTTCCTGGACATATGTCGAGTTCGGATAGAAAGTCATCACTCCAATGTACAAAGACTCATAAAGAACAATATCGTTCTTACAGAGAAGTTATTTATACAGAACCAAAAATTGTGTCTGAATCAAGGTTTGTTATTTCGTAAAAATTTGCACATACGACAAATGTATAAGTATATATAGGGTGTATATATAGGGTAATGGTAATATGTTTTTTTTATTTAGGCAATCGGTACCTTATACTCATACGCCATTCAGACGTATCGACTCCCGGCAACGCGATGTTACATCTTTTATTGACTCTGACACCGAATTAGATGAAGCAATTCCAAGTAGTCTCATTAGAAGAAGTAAAATAATTGAACGATTTACAAGTTTTATCTCAGTGATCGTTTCATGGTTTAGCAAACTTCTTGTATTTCTGAGACTTGAAACAATTGAGAAACGAGAATACCGTCCTACGTACGAATATCAAAGAAATGGTATTGTTAAATTATTAGAAATCGAGTCGCGCTAATCGTTTTCTTCAACATACAAACTTTTTTCAGTTGCCGAATCTAAATTGTCTAGAGTTTGGAAGATTATCGATCGGTCCTTTGCGTACGTTTATTTCTTTCTGGTCAAAGTACTCTTATTTGATACGTGGTTATTGAGCTGTGGATCCAATGCTAGAGCACGGATTCGTAAAACAAGCTGGAGAGTTCTTTGGATCGTCTTGCTACCGTTACTTCTCATTCTTGGTAATTATTCGCAATCGTTAAATAACATAACATAACAAATTCGCCAATTTAGAAATCCGTGTCTTTGTGTCAATATTCTTCCGTTTTTCTTATTTTTTAAAAGTAGTCTATAGTTACATCACAGCAAGATCGAGTTTTTGACGTGACATGCCTGCAAAGACCGGTGAAACCTATCCTGGCGTTTGCTTTTCTTTTTGTTTCAGGAATTTACACTGTGCAAAAACAATCCTTTATCCATCTGGATTCTCTGCAAAATATTCCTCACGATGTCACTGAGACGAGCTATCGCATCTTTAATGATATTGTCAATTTAACGTCTCGTCAAAGCGATTTGTTTATTGAATATATAAAAACGCTGAAAAATTTGTCAGTACACTTTTTGCCCGGCGTGAACGTGTCTTTACCAAAGATACCTTAGCATTGATTGAAAATTTTATGAAAACATGGACATAATGATTTTTTGTTTCTTTTAAATTTTTGCTTGTTTTGTGCTTGCCATTTCCTCATTTATTTTATACACATGTATTTTATATATGAGGGTATTTAATTAACCCCTTAAGCTACGATTTAAGTTCAAACAGCCTGGGACCAAAATGTAAACAAGGTCGCCGAGCATTCGAGGACAATACACCACGGGCCAGGCTCGTGATAATCAGTTTTGGCCCTAATATCCGACCATGAGTCTCACACGTAGTTGTAGCTTAAGGGGTTAAATTTGCTTTTTATATTGTTTCCTGTGCATATAATATTATATATATCTATACATGCACATATATGTTATATTTATGTTGCGATATTTTATACTATTTATCTTCTGTTATGCTTTGCAGTAGCTTTAGTCATGGTTTCTCTACGTTATTAACCATTAATAAATTTTTAGCTTATATGTGCGTGGTCTTTGGAAAAAACAATAAATGTCATAATCGATGCTAAGTGGTACTGTCGTGTTGTTTTCCGTATAATTTATAAAAGAGGTATATTTTATCGCTAATTTTGATTCTTAATGGTGCATACGTATGAGTCAAGCGTAATAACACTTGTACCTATAATGGTATATTTGTAAGAACACGTTCACACACTGTTCGAAGCAGCAGTAGAAATGTTCACAGTAGTTTGTTATTGGTACTGTTATAATGCTATGTATGTTATTATAAAACAAAATTTTACTCTATCAATGAAGTTGAATAAATGGTTATATCAAAAGACGGGAGAAGGATAGGGGAAGTAGGATTACTAGACTGGCTATATAAAATTGGAGCATTCGCGCTTCGCAAGGAGTACGGACGTAATATCTCTGTAAACTTGATGTCATCGGAACGGTGAGTCCCTTCGTCTATCCTTCTCTCGGTAGTTTTATCAAGTTACAAGATCAGCAAAACTTGAAGAGAGTTACATTTTCACATTTCAGGGTATTGGTGTTTGCCATATTTTCCGATGTTGTTATATTCAACCAAAGTAATTGCGCGTCAATTTAGGGAGACATCGGATTTGACTGCCAACAATCAATTGATTTCAAGGGAAATGATGTTTGGCAAGGATATATTTGAGTCATTTGGGATCAGTAACTTGGATCAAACTGTTGAACAGTCTGTAAGAAGTGTTTTTTAGTTTTAATATAGATATACTTTCTTAATGAGATTCGGGTGCATTTAAAATATTTGATACATATAGGGTCAGCATTTTAATGAAAGTGAAATGCTTGAGCAGCTAAAGGAAAGCGAACGTGTGTTATCTAATATTCACACTGAAGAAATGGACATAATTAAATTGCAGCTTAAAAAGTTGAGAGAACTTTACTCGGAACTGAAGTTGTGCTGCAATGCGCGTACAAAGTACATTACTAATGAAGATTTAGAAATGCGATTGAATATGTTCTTAAGTGATTATCTTAGTACGTCTGTGACAAATGAAGCGAAAGGTATACGAAATATACTTACCGCAACAAACGTTCAGCGATGCGTGAGAAATAATTTTTCTGTACAGTTCGAAGCGAATCATCGATCGCTATGGATTATGGAATAACGGATGATCGTGTGCGTGCGATAGTCAGAGAAGCCTTAAAAATATACGACGCCGATAAAACGGGACGTGTCGATTACGCGTTAGAGTCGGCTGGTAAAGTCCTACCGTATCAATTAGTCTAATAATAAGTTTTTCAATCGCATAAAACTTTGCTAATTCTTTTTTAAATAGGTGGGCAAATTGTTAGTACACGTTGTACGCAACGGTACGATATAAAAACTAGGGCATTCAAATTGTTGGCTTTTACGCTTTACCATGAAAATAATAATCCACGTACAGTGATACAAGGAAATCCAATACAACCAGGCACTTGCTGGGCATTCCAAGGCTTTCCAGGATATCTTTTAATCAAGTTACGTAGTTCTATTTATATTACTGGGTTCACGCTTGAGCACGCACCAAAGTCGATTTTACCTAACGGAGAAATGAGAAGTGCCCCGAAAAAATTCAATGTCTGGGTAAATATCGTATATCCATTTATTTTTCATACATAGTACGCAACTTAGTTTGAAATTTTATCGTGTGCTATGCAGGGTTTCCTCGATGAAAATGATCTGGAACCTGTGATGTTCGGAGACTACGAGTTTGCAGCTTCTGACGATAGTTTACAATACTTTCCTGTTCAAGTAAGTCAAATTTTTCACGTGATTGTATTAAATCGTTTCAAGTATGATAATTAATAATTATTTTGACGCAGAACATAACAATCGATAGACCGTATGAATACGTGGAATTAAGGATACATAGTAATCATGGACAACTTGAATATACGTGTTTATATAGATTTCGCGTTCACGGGCGACCAATGTGATTATTTTCTCATCAAAGTGCGAGAGTGTCTCAGACATTATGAGTTATTGTGGACAGTGTTCAGCGTAGCTCCCGTGCGAATAGATGAAAAGATTGCATGAATGAGTGAGCGAGTGAAAGATCGAGGAAGAGAACTTATAGGAACACCGTTGCACGTTGGTATGTGCCTTCAATTACTCATCATACAGTAGTAACAATTAGAGACAAACTTATTTTAACGAGTATAAGACGAACGAGATGAACGTAAGTTACCGTTAACATCATAATATGACGCTTAATTATACGTGTGCGGGACCGAACACTTAACCGTACTCTTCCTTTGTATGAGTGTGTTTATGCTCTCTTCATCCTAAACTTTGTTCGTAAAAATAAATTGCACTTGAGAATACGCACACTTGCCTGGGGCAAAAGGAGAGCGAGATTAATCACGACGCAATTAAAAAGAATGCTCGCAGTTCCAAATGTTATCCAAAGTCAAGTATCATTAGATTTGTAATAACGTAAAATTATAAAATTAACGCGACAGTACAAATAGTAAAAAAGAAAAATTGTATTTAGGTTAAGGTAGATAATATTTGCAGTGTTTCATAACTTTGATTATACTAATGCGTTTTATAGAAATTTACATAGTGCAGCATATTTGATAATATATTTGAAATGAACAGTGCGTACGCGTACGCATGTGTGTACATATGCACATACACTGTACATGTGAGAAATAGCAAGAAATATATATTGTTTTGCAAGTTGAAAGTGATTTCGCACAAGAGGTAGTAATTATTAATAAGTTTACTTGGTTTTCTCCTTACTTCTTTATGATTTGTTCAACTATAATAACAATAATAAACATACATTTGGAGTAATAGAGGGCGTAATAGAACGTTTTTCTTTATTACGCGATCGGTATTTCAGATTGAGACACGACGTCTCGTAAAATAATAAGCCTAGTCAGAACCTTGTCTGTATTTTGCAATATCGAATAGCCTCACACACGATTATGATCAATAAAGATCAAAATTGACTGTGACATTGACGATATTCTGTTACTGGCTTGAATACGTAACAGTACACTTGTCATTTCTTCGAGGAACATATTGGTGTCACGGACCTTCCGGTGAAATTGAAACGTAAGTACAACAAATTTAAGAATCACAATAGACGTAAATAATACTGTAATAATCATTTTGAAAATATTTCGTTAAGCTACGTACTTATTGATATATCATGGTTTGAGAGAATCGCAGTTTCTCAACAATGTCTGGTTGCTTTTGCTCTTTGAACTGTTTCACAAAGAGTGCAAAACAAGTTCGTGTTGGGAATAGATTTATTGTTTTGAATTTTGTTCATTTTTTTCAGATCTTAATAGATATGTTTGCATAAACTATCACTTTAGCTTTAAAATCAAACGACAATCAACATTGTTTGAGGCTGCTATTAGAAATATGTGAAGTTTAAAAGGAAAAAAAAATTTTACTTGCTTAATTAAAAAAGTCGTAAAAATGGGAATGTTTGATAAAGAAAAAGAAGATAGACGTTCGTTTTTTTTTTTTTTTTTGATCATGTTTATTCACGCAAAACAAGAATAGACCTAAATGTCCATGTCATTAATCGTACGCGTACACACATTTGCGTGCGTACACGCCGCTTAGGTACATGAAGAGCGTGTACGCATTTTTTCTATGCATATACGTGCATGTTCATACGTTACATAGTATGCATGTTTCTCTAAAGTAGAACGCGCGTATAATGTAGAATGTGTCCACGTATACTTGTATACGTTTTGCATAACGTACGTTTCAGTAGGTGTACACGGTATACGCGCACTCGTGTATGTACATGTTTGTATGTATGCATGTATGTAAAGTATTATATATATATATAATATATATATATATTATATATGTATAAGAGAATTGTACAAGAATCAGATCAAATCGAATAATACATTTACATATTCTAAGCCATATTCTCTCTTCATTTCTACCAACGTTTGCCCGATCGAATGAAATGCAAAGTGCAAAATACAATAAAACTGCGATCAATCAAATCTTCCATTGGATTTGGTATGGCAATAGCAAGAGTACGTATTTAAAGGCGATAGAAACGAATAGTTAAATACTGGCGATAAGATTTCGGAACGATATCGGAATGGTTTCAATACTGATTTTGGAATGGTTCGTAATGATCCCGGCGTACCCGGGAGGAGCGTTAGAGAACAATAAATAATAATGCTCGATTAATGTTAATGAAAATCTCCGTGTTCGTCTCCACTTATTTAGTTAATTACGAATCCTGCGGGATAGTTATAGAGATCATCTATTGGAAACGTAAACATGTAATAAGCGGAAACGAATCGATTTCGGACAGTGTTTGTGTTACATAAGTTTTATGACCGCTATTTTACGATCACCTTTCTCAGACCACAAGAAAGTGAACAAAATAAATAAATATCATACGTTGTACCTATACGTACCGGCCAACTCCGTTCAACGTTCGACGTGCTAACGTTCACGTTTAATCAATTTCATGATCAATTATGTTCTGATTACTATGCAATGCAATGCAATTTCGCACTTGATCATCGTCGAACGTGAACTGTGAGACGCTAACAGCTATAACAACAATAAGTATACATACTATAAACTAACAATACAATATATATAATTATAAAATAATGTAATATTGCGTAACATAATAGTGATAATAGAATTGTAGCAGCGGTGATTGTTAATAGTAGCGATAGGGTGTTGCTAGTTAATAATAAAGGTGGCGGTTAACAACAGCAGTAACAGTGGCGATAGTAATGATGCTGATCGTTGGCTCTTTGTTGCACAGTCGTTATCGTCGTCGTCGTCGTCGTCGTCATGTAGTCGTTGTGGTCAGATGACAAAAGTAAATAGTGTTAGTTTACAAGTTTAACGGCGTTGGTAATAGTAGAAATAGTGTATAGGAGCGGTGGCGACAGAGCCGATAGTAATTGTTGTGGTAGCGACAATCGGGAGTATGTCGTAGCAGTAACAATAGTGATAGTAGTACTATTGGAGGTAGCAGTAGCGATAGTTAAGCAGCAACAGCAACAATATCATCGTTCAGCAATGGTATAATACTTATTCGTTGTTGCGGTTGCTATGATAGCAGCGACGGCAATTAACGTAGCGTTAACGATAGAATTAAATACTGTAGATAATGTTGGTAATGACGACATAATAATGTGCAATTTTATTGATGAGAGTCCTCTCTATTGCACATGTTCTTTTTGTCCTGCTTCTATAAAATTAAGGTCTACCGCTAAAAACGATATCGTAGCGTGAATCGATAATTTACGCTTGTTAAGAGACAAAAAGAAACATGCAAAGCTATTTGATCCATTTTTTAGTCGCGAATCGCAAACTTTGAAAGGACTCTAATTACGTTATCTACTTAAAACCATTCGAGTGGCATGTATATTGAATAAGTAACGTGTACGGGTGCTGATTTTTTTTTCATTTTTACTTTTAAGAATCATAATACCGATATAAAAGGAAATAAAAAATAATCGTCGTAATAACGTACGACATTGTTCGACGCAAATAATTATTAATGATTAATCAGATAATAAAACAAAACGCAAATATCGCAAGAACGCAAATATTCTGTCGACTAGATTCGTATATGGGTATACATCAGCACGCAAACTTCGCTCATACCGCTTCGTTTCTATCTGATTTCTTTTTTACATAGGTATGTAACGTTTTCCTTTTAATTAGAGAGAAAAAACTAAGGCAATATGTAATGACATTTATGTTTGCGTTAGTAATTAATAGATCGGTTTGATTAAGCTTTCAATCACCGGTTTCGTCATTTTCTTGTACTACAAGTGGAATCTTTTTCCATTTAGCGCAAATTGATTTCGAAATGAGTAGACCTAATTATGCGCGTGTGCGTGCGTGTGCATGTCACTAGTCACTCGGTTACTGTTATACAATACGTATATTGTCGTTGCATTCAATTGCATCTCGAACGGAAAAAAGAAAAGAGGAGGTATGATCGCGTAGCGTGCTTCGAATTCCCAGTTCAGGAGTGTGTGTGTGCGTGTGTGCGCGCGTGTGCGTGTATATGTATATACGATCTTCCTTTGACTACACGAAGGAAATATGTAGCGCGGACGAGAGTCAATGGAATTTCCAAGATACATATCCTACGTGTAATCGCGACGACCGTTTCTCTAAAAGTTACTTAGGTAGGCTTCCCGGTTTTTCGCTTGTTCCTCGTTGGTCTCGTTAGAATCGTTCATCGTAGATGTCGTGTGAATGAAGCCCTTCGTAATGAAAGCGCTTCTCTGTTCTTTTCCTCTTATTTCTTGCCGCCTAGGTACTCGACCATCTCTTCAAACTTTTCCTTTTCATCCTCAAGCAGCAGCGCTTGAATACAGCTCGTAAAGTATTGCGTACCAAAGCAGTCTTGCCTAAATATATACCAAACGATTAATTAGATTCGGTTCATACTCCGCGTCATCCGTCAAGCGAGTCGAGAACGTTCTTCTCTTTCGTTGGAAATCAGATTTCGAAACAGGACAAGTTTCGTTCATTCTGTATTTCAAAAATGTGCAAGCAATATTAAATTTGATTTCCAACGATGATTAGAAAAAGAGAGTTAGTAGAAGGGAAGGTGCTTGCATTTTCAAAAATCGTGACTGCAAGGGAGGCAAAAAGTTACACCCGATAAAACCACCTGAAAAAAATGGTTTAAAAAAATCTCATGTGCTATTTCCTTCGGCATTCTGAAATCCATCTGAAAAATCTTCAAAACTTATGCTAACGACAATCGCGTGCCGCAAAAATCTGCTGAGAGATGGAAAACGCTCAAAAAAGATTGCCCATTAGAAAAACGTTTAAGGATGTATTGGCTATACAGTCAATCCCAAAAGTTTATGTACTTTAGAAACGCATTTTTTAAAAAGAAATCAGACGTCGGAAGAAAATTGCTATTAATAAACAACAGAAAAATTTTTCGATTTTTCCAAGATTTTTCCAAGGG
>NW_017143660.1:228159-261826 GCF_001652005.2 Ceratina calcarata
ATACTTAATTGGATATTTCCTTCTATACTTTTTAGCACGTAGCTATTTATTATTAGCATTGTTCTTCCGACATCTGATTTCTTTTTAATTATAGAAAATGCGTTTTTCTAAGGTACATAAACCTTTGGGATTGACTGTATAGCCAATACATCCTTAAGGCGACGCGCAAAATGTGTAAAAAGTATTTCAGGTGCAGAAATATTTAGGCACGGTGTGCATAAAAAATCCTTCCTCGTTTCTTAGCTTCACCTTCGGAGATCATTGATTAACGTATCGTTTGATCAATTTGGATTTACCTAAATAAACGTACAGCATGCGTGAATGTCGTGTATGTCATCGTGTGTGTCGTGTACATCGTTGAGTTGCGCTTCGTGAATTCTTGAGTTGCCGTCAATGGCAAACTGTTTGTGTGTCGATCGAGAAAACAACTAGCCCGTGCGTAATAATTGTTGATAACTATCGATTCATTGGCGAGCAACGTAACCAAACGTGTAAGAAAAACATATGGAAAGAAAACAAGTGACGCGATAAACGAAGAAGGAGGATTCAGAGAATTAAATGTAAAGAACGCAAAGAGAATTTGTGCAATGTCTGAGAATGTTAATGATTGGAAAACGTTAGTTGAAGATGATGAAACGGGAGAGAACGTTAAGGTAGTCGGGATCACTTTTGAACGGAGGAAGGAGTAGAGAGGAGCATGTTTGTTTGATAAACGGTACGCGTTTAAAGCGGAAAAATGAAAGTATGCGAAAAAGAAATCATAAACAGAAAAAAATAAGCTACCTAAACCCCGGGTTCCGCTCCGTGTAGTTGTTTGATCCACGTTTGGACCTTCTCCGTCTCGTCTTGCAACAACAGCACTTCTAAGCATCCTTTGAAGTAGAGTGACGTAAAGCAGTTTTCCCTGAAAAATATTCCAAAATACAAATGCCAAGTATGAGTACGATCAACTTGCGACATGTAGCGTATCGTTATATCTCGATCCGTCCTTTATCTGAAAACAAGTCTGTAAATGTTGGGACAATCTTCGAATGAAGAAAACATAATTCGTTAGGTGCTCACGATATGTACCTATAATGGATGTCAAATGTTGATGGAAAAATATTTGGGAGAGAGAAGACAATGGAAAATTGATTCCTTCATCGATGGTTGTCCCGATGCGTAAAATACGACGCACGTAATATTTGCGAAATGTCGAAGAAATGAGCGTGAATAGTTACCTGCATAGTTGATGCAACTGGGGTTCCCGAAACAGGTTGTAGCAATCCTCGCAGATACGATCCAGCCGGGCAAAGATACTCTTGTCGTATATACCTTTACATTGGATATCGATGAAGGACCTTTTACCCAAGGGATGTCCATTCAAGATGCCAGCGTCCGTTAGACCGATGCACGACGAGACGAGTAACAGCGTCACAGACCAGGCTAACACGGAGACGAGTCTTGGACAGGGTATCGATACGATCGACGATTCGTTCGGTAACGAAGATAGCCTCGAGCAGGAGGTTTGCTGCACGCTCCAGGAATAGGACGACAGGTTTGGTGTCGACCACGTCGTCGACGATGGCAAGAAGATAGACGACGGCGGCGGCGGTGACGGTTGCGAGGACGACGAGGGCGTAAGCGATGACGACAAAGGCGACAGCGACGTGGAACCTGACGTAGACATCGTCATTGATGTCGCCGGTGACAACGAAACGGTCGGGATGGATGATCGAGACGTCGAGAGTGGCAACGCTAACGACGAAAAGGATGACGACGATCGAAGCCTCTGTTGTCGATGCATAGTCTAGAATCAGATTAAAAAACGAAATGAAAATCCGGCCAAAATTGTTTCATTCATTTGTTAACAATGACAGAATAAATAATGAATACAACTGTAGTTAGGAAGGTACAGCGGGTACCGTCGTAGGAAATCAGATTTAAATCGACGCTTCTTATCCGAGACGAAATAACCAGAAGAGAAGTGAAGAAGAAGAAAGAAAGAAGACTCGAGAGGATATATTGAGCAGTATTGAATTCTCAGATCGACGGGAGGATGAAATAATTATGAAATCAAAGTTAGTAAGAGTAACAAGTGAATATTCTCTGCACAGAATTGGATTGTACAGTTTGGAGAAAAAGAATCGATCTTGTTACTCTCTTTTCGGACCGGCCTATAAAAGCGATCGTCGGTTCTTGCCATTTTATCGGCATGACAGCAACAAACTGCGACAACGATGACGATGACAACGAGGATTGGTCCTGGCCGGATACCTACACGGCATCTCTTCATGAAGAGCGCTTCGAGAGAGGTAAAAGTAAAGATGTAAACCACTCGTAACCAGTCCCGCGGTAGTCGCTATGAATGGACCACACGCAGGTAGGCCCCACCTGTAAACGTCCTGAGCCGACAACTTCATTAAGCGGAGTTGAAACGGCGCACACCACGGTACTGCATAGCAATGCGCTCGTGAAGGCGAACGAAGGGTGCCTTCTTATGCCCGATGATACGGGCCAATGCGAGATTCTTCAACACGCTATGTTGCTCTCTCTATCTCTTTTTCCTTCCCTCTCTTCCTCCTCCACTCTCGGTCTGATCGAGCGGCACCTGCACACTCCGAAGAGGAGAGCGTTTCGCTCACAGGTTCTCTTTTTTCGGAACATAATCACCGCTCCCGGGTGGGATCTTATTTTTAGCCACCGACCGATTCTCGGAACTCTCAAACCGCCCCATTCTCTATATCGGACCCCACCTGGTAATTGCCTGCAGCCCGATAATTTGCCTCTAAAGTCGTTCAGTCCTGATCGTTAAAGATCGTCCCATAGATTTCCAGAACGAATATGATCACCACTCCGCCTATTGTCGATTATTCATCCCTCGATCACCGGTACTAAAGATATATACCACTGATCAATCTTACAAAACAGTTTCTCATTCATCAAATCACACGAATCTGCTTACAAACGGAAAAGTCTATTTTAATTCTGTTCTACAACTGTAATGAACTTGAAAGTTTGTTGCGGATAAAAAATAAATTAAAAAAGAGCACAGGATAGAGGGAACGGGGTTTTGGGGTGAAAAACTGTAGAGCCACGTTGGAGATCGCGGAACGGGTGGCGGAATACAAAGGGTGAAGAGAACAGAGATAGCGGAGAGCAGAGAGCAAACTGAGTGTACGTAAACGAAGAAAAAGTCAATGGAGACCGGTTACTCGACAGGTGAGGTCTTTCCTCGGCCGAGCCATGCACAGGTGTGCAATCTGTAAATCCCCCTTAGCAAAAAACTATACACTCTTCGACACCGCTTCACGGCTCTGACGTGCGCTCTTATAGCCGAATCATTAGTTACACACATATTTATGTTAGATGCAATAAGTATAATTATATGAACAGCGTCCACGCGAGACTATTTTATTCGATTCTGAAATCGTACCATCCACATTGTTAAGTCATCGTACGTTCTCTTCTAATCGAAGGAGCATGCAAGAGATATTCCAGAAAAGTAGCAGTGCGTGCGCGCCGTTTCGTTCTCTCTCATATTACGCAATCCGTTCCGAGAAAGCGGAATCGCGAGTCGCACACAATTACCAAAAAAGATGAAAAAAGGAAGATTGCGTAACCTTGCGATCCTTGTTTAAGCAGAGAGTGCAGTTAACGAGATACAAGCACATAGAATTATTCTCGAAACAAATAACGAAGTAAGGAGTGGAAAATTGGGAGCCGAATCGTAATATCTTACTTGTTCAACGGGCGACTCGAATGCACAGGAAAAACTAGAAAATTTCGGATAGCTGATGAAGTGTAAATGTCAGGTTTAAAGAGCGGAAAAAGGGAATAGTGCCGGAATTGTTGGAATCGAATCGAATCGAATCGGGTCGAGTCGGGTCCGGTCCGGAGGCGGGTCCGGTTGACGGGGATAAGAGGAAGGAGCCACACACACGAGACGAGGCGAAAGAGACTATATCGTTAGATACATGGCCGGCTCTTCTCACCAGGTGGTCCTCTTCCCGTGCCGGATGACTCAATCGTGAGAAGGAGTTGCTCGACGGGCTCACTGAGGGGACTCGCTGGGATCGGGACCGCGTGCGCTTCACGGCTTGCTCTCGGTTTGTCTGTCTCCTACCACATTCGTCCAATCCGTTTATACGTGTAAGCGACATCGACCAGTATTCTCGACCTCCTTCCCTGGCTTTCCTCGTGCCCATCAGCGAGCTTACGCGATATGCATTTCTGCCCAGACGCGATAGCGTTATGCGTACATAGTTATGTATTTGCGTAGACTATTCTGGTTAAACATGTGTCTTGTACGAATTTGATGAAACGCTCTTTCTAGTTTTATTCGCGCGTGGCGGATGAAATGCAGAAATGAATGACTTGATAAGCAGCAATCGAGTAGAACGGAAAGACAAGATGCTATGTAAAACGTTAAGTAGACAGTTTTGTTATTCGCGTAAAAGTAACGTTTTATGCTGTAATCTTGTTGTAAAGTATGCGTAGAAACAGAGCGGAGGAAGCGGGATAAAAAAACGAAAGGAGTCGAAAAAAAGTAAAAGGAACCATTTGAACGATGAGCCGAGAAGGATCGACGCAAAAACTGACCAGAGAGTAAAAAGAAAATAAGGAGAAACGAATCGTAAATCAAGCGACAACGAGGTGGCTAGAATCGAGCCGCGACAGCGCTACCGGTGATCTCTAAGTTGATCTACGAATTTGTATGCTCGGTGTGTCACGTCCACCTGTTATATGTACCTATTCGTTTCGCCACTCCTACGCATGTTCGTTTTCGTTCTACTTTCTTTTTTCCTTTCGTCGCCGACATAACTCGCAACGCAAGCATTGCGTTCTTGAGTTTACAAGACGGGGCGTCTTTCAACATATTTATTTATGAATGCTACTTCATGGTCGAATCGTGTGTCGCATATTACGGCGAAATCAAATTCCCGATGAAACGAGTCCGGATGATACGGTAGAGAGGAGGTAGAATAACAGAGAAACATTTATAAAGCTGAAATGATCGATAACGGAGGAGAGAAGGAATACCAAAGTCTGTCTGTCGTTCGAGCAAGATGTTCGAGAACTTTCTGCTCGACTCGAACGTAGTTAGAGCTACTTTGAAAGTGCCGCGAAAGTGCTGGTTATCTGGTCACGATTGAAGATCAAAAGAGGTGGGATAGGGAATGGTTGGATGGAAGGAGAGGCGAGGAAAGAACCAAAGGGAAGGGAAGAAGAGAAGAGAAAGAAAACGGAGGGCGAGGGTTGCAGGAGCGGAGCGAGCGGGAAGGTGAAACGGACGTGCGCGCGGAAAGAAGCCGAAGAACTGAACTCTGGAGGAGAAGGAGAGATAGGCGGGTTGAACGGACGACGGAGGATCGAGGCGGCGCGGTGCGGCACGGCGTCCTCGATCGCCGGGATCTTGGAGCAAAACTAACGATCTCCGCAGCTCGCTTGCAAGATCAACGCGACGATAATTTAATACACGAGGATCACCACCCAGGTGTGCTCTGACGTGTACAGATGCTGTTTGTAACCTCGACGAGAAGGAAAAGACTGAGTCGACAGAAGCGGGGAATATCTCTATACGAACTGTACATACTGTATATTCCAAATGCGAATACGGGCTCTCGTTCTCTTCCTTTCCCTCTGTCACGCACATGTTCTTTACCTCTTTTCACCTTTTCTTCTGTTTTCTTCTACATCTATAGTACGTATTCTCTTTTTACCGATGCAGACAAAATCACGTACGCCCGCACGCTCATACATCTACAGTTGCCAGTGGAACATTTCTTTTTATCTCTAATCGCGCATCCTTGGAAAAATTTAAACGTTATTCCAGAAGTAGGAATATTTCCGATAACAGCGAGCAGTACCAAATGCGGAGAGGGTACGGTTTTATAGCGTCACACATTTTTCGTAGAAACAGTTCGATACGTCGAATTGTTAATTATGGGAAAGAGAAAACAGAAGAGGATACATAATGTACATGCGTTGTTCGTTGATTCTCGAAGAGAAGGCTACATAAATAGAAGAGTCAATGACGTCAATCGTTCGCGTTAATTACATAAGGACAGTCCTATTAACCTATGCCGACGGCGAAGACGATTAAGCGTTAAATGATTCTGATAAAATCTCTGAGTCCGGTTATCCATCGAATCGGAAACTTTACTGCTTCTTTCTATTTTTCCAACGGAATATTCTCTACGCGGCGTACACTTGATATACATAGGATGCATACCAACGTATCCAAGTGTACAACGATTGAGCCACAATCGAGTAACATTTCGTCTAACTAACTCGATAGACCGATGCACGTCCGAATCTTCTCGTCCTGTATAATGCGTTCAAGTTTATGTAGTATTACGTGGAATGGGACGCACAGCTGGACAAGAATAAGCTTAACGACTGCTAACCTTGATCCATTTATAGCAATAGAATTTGACGAAGAAAGAGGCGAATTAAATAAGACACGCGGCGGAATGCATCAACTAACTTGGTGAACCCGCGGTAAAACTTTCATTAAACGTATGCAGCTGTGTCTCGTACGCGTTCTTATTTCGGATTAGAGCTGGACATCGCTCGTTTCATGGTAGCTGACTTACGTTCTTCTATCTAGTATACTTCGTCATTCATATAGGGTCAAGGCCCAAAGTACAATTAACGAGCTAGCAATCTTAATATTAGTGATCATTTGTATGTAATCATTCATCTAATCGATGAGAAATTTGTGTATAATTGGTAAAAGTATATCAAGTTTCTTGTAATGATTGAGTACGTTGAAGTACGAGCAAACCGACATGAGGCTAACGCGATTCTCTGGCGGCCAATCGTTACGTCGTAAGGCAATCGCTTCAAGTTATTTCGATGAAATTCGTGGAATAGATGAGGTTTCTCGTGACCGGCTCGAGCTCGTGTGCAAGGCAAGGCAAAGCAAGGCAAGGCAAGGCGAAGCGAGTCAAGCAAAGCACAGCTGCGTCCGCATGCAACTTCGTATGCAATGCACGTAGTCGACGCGCGGGTATTTGCGAAGGAATGTTCAACAGGTGTGTCGCTCGGATTGAGCTTTATGCGCGCGTACACGCCTTTCCATTCGCCCTTCCTTCTTCTTTCTACCTTTCTCCCTTCTGTATTCCAATTTTTCTGCTCACGGCGAACCAATAGTACCGTAGCCTACCGCAGTTAGTGCACATATATACCGAGCTGAAAGAGGCCGATTACGGATTAGAAAGTATCGCGATGGAACGCAGTTAATAATCAAAGTATCATACGCTTAGGTAAAGAAGATATGTTTTCCCGACTTTTCAACTTCCGCCCCGTATTTTCCCCACTAGTTTTCAACGCATTCAATTTCCTCATTCGCACAACTCTTTCCCTGAGACAAATTTACATATTCCGACTGTCGGAACACTTTAAAAGTATTCGGAGATTATCGGCAATAACGATCGAACAAATAAACGCCGAGATGGATGGAACATCACGAGAGAGCATAGCGTTGTGAGACCGTGATCGGAACGATCCGAACGAACGACAGTAGAAATGACTATCACAGAGCAGCCTTTGTCCTACATACGCGAGATCGTGTGTAGTTTGCACTTCTCGAGACTAACCGGGAGCCTGACCAGCCGGATCGCGTAAATAAATCGTGCACGATTCTCCCCTCGTGCTCTCGAGCTGGAGAGAACCATTCTAGGCGTACACTGAAAATGAGAAAAAACGCGTATTGCCGCTACCAACACCCGCAACTCGAGTAACACACGAGCACGACTGCGCGCGTTCGTGCACTTTCTCGCCGTTACCGACTTGTTGCTTTCGACATTCGATTTCGGTTCATGTAACTACAGAATAATGATACGTACTATGTACAGCGGTTACAAGAGCTATTGGCACACGCCACGTTTATTTTAACGGAGGCTGTATAAATAGAAGAACGTTTAAATTCAATTGACAAATCGATTTCTACACGTACGCTAAATTTACGATGCAACATTTGAGGCACAATTCTAATAAAGATGTTAAAGACGAGGAAGAATCGATGGATGGGCCGTCCTGACAATCCTGCATAGCCATGATACCGGAAACGCGAACAGTGTAACTGAATCGGATCTGTACGCAACGGTATTGTAGTTAGCGTACAAATTAATAGTGTAAAGAAGAATATGAGCAAAAACAGAAACAAGTGCAGAAGGAAGAACAAGAGGAGAGTCGCAGTGGATTCTGCTGGCAGCAACATCGCGATTGCACATTAGCTTCGAACAGTGTAGTGGGGCAAAGCCGCGTTCCGGCAGACAGCTTGGCGTCCTATGGTTCGCATTACAAGCTGTTGCTTTTCTCTGTCTTTCGCTTCTCTCGTTTCGCTTCACTGCATCTTGCGCTTCACGTTTTATCGTCTTTTCCATCGATACTCGAACGTGCCCGCGTCCACCTCTTTTTCCCTTTACTTTTTGCCCTTCGTTTTTATTTCTATCCGTTCGTTACTTTTTCATTTCTTTCTCTTTTGTCAATCGCGACCTCGGAGAGTCTACATGCGGATCTACTTCGAACAATTTTCATAAAGTGGCCCTCGATATGTATAACGTAAGGCCACCTTGCGCACGTGGCCGAATTTATAGTCTGCACCAATTTATAGTGTTATAACTCTCTCTGAGTAGGAGTATCGTCAGAAACTTTCTAAAATTTCATTCGGTCCTGATTCGTTAATAACGATTGAACCGTTCACGGAGTGAAATAAAATTCTGTGATACTAGAACCGATCGCAAGGCTGCAAACTATTTACGTTTCTACATGGTTACCAGAAAATGCGCACGCTCAGTGGGAGAGTTTCTCAAGAGGCGTGTCGCTGCAGCTTGGAGCTACAGGTGGCTGTACCTCATTCCTGCTACTCTTTCCCTCATTTCCTCCTAGCTATTTCTAGTATCTCTGCTAATATGTATCTACTGCTACAATCTCTACTACTCTGTCCTAACTTCCTGCGCTTTTCTCTTTCCTTTACCCAAATCCCTTTTCAAATTCTGCTAAATTTTCAACGTTTATTGCAACGTTGCTTTTAATTCGCTCATAGAAATCGATATAGTTTTTACAATTTCAGACATCGATTCTTTTCCTTCTCACATAACGGTTTTTGTTTTTATTCCGTTCCGTCAGCGTCTCGAGAAAGACGTAAGCATCCGAGCGAAGAATACTCTTGAATCCCTGTCCTTCCCGCTTTCTTGTATATTAGTCTTTTAAGCATGAGTCAACTCGTGTTTGGCCCTCGCCCGGCTCTGACCGAGTAAAAGATTCTCTGAATGAACTCTAAAGATAGAGACCCCCTGTTACCCTTTCGTTCTCCGTCTCGTTCCGACCTTTTCGTTTGTTCCTCACACAAATACCCGTGTCCTTTTTTCTTCTTCTTTCTTTTCTCTCTCATTTCTTTTTCTCCTCCTCGTTCCGTCTCTCTCTCGTCCTAACATCACTTCTTCCAGCAGCTTCTTTTCCCTTGCTCGTTAGTCTTCCCGATATCATGGTAGAATTTAATTCTTTGACAACGTGCGGTTAAATTTGAACGCTCGAAATTAACTCGTGCCTTCGGAGTACTCGTCCGTGAGAGTTTTACACTCGCTTCGCGGACTGCTCGATTACATGGATTTAAAATGAAAATTCAAAGGTATCCAGTAGAATAATATCGATAAACCTTTTCAACTAATATTACCGCAAATGAATAATTATCTACGCTAGTAAATATATGAATTTCATGAAAGGATAACGAATATTACAAGTATTTGCTTATCGTGTCGCATATCTTAATTTCTTGTCACAATTGCAAAGTATTTGTAGGATTTCTAAATGTTACGTAGACGAAATCAATAAGGCATCGATCGATGGTGCAAGATTGTACGTCGCACGATAAAAATGCAACGGAATTCTCATGTATGAAAGTTTCCTTCCGCTTTCTCATGGCTTTTGAACCTATTTTAATTTTCTTTCCTACTTTTTGTAAATGTATCTTAATATCCCCCTGTTCTTATCCTTTCTCTCTCTCTCACTCTCTCAGTATCTATTCTAAAATTTCTTTTTGCAGTGTTATTGCTTATTCCAAATAAAATGTTTGCTCTTCTTTCTCTCCCTTTTTCTTCATTTTACTCTATCTTCAACCCCCAATTTCAGAATGCGAGCGTGCCAACTCCCTCTTCTCTATTCTAAAAATTTATACTCACTCTTGATCACTCTCTCTTCGTGGCAAACAATAATCCGGTGAGGATCTTGGTCCCTATCACGAAGGGAAACAAGGATTTCCTACGTTCTCTATAGAATCAATTGATTATTCCAGATTCTTCGTGCAAAGTCTTATTCAAATTGAAAAAAACCTCACTGATAACCAGAAAATGATCGATTTTAAAAGAAACTATTTGACCGGTTCGCACTTTATCTAGACGATAACATTCGCAGTTGAATCACGGTTATGTCGACATGTCGCATCATCGTTTTCACGGTTCTCTTTAGCTCGCGTGGAAAACACTTCCTTCTTCGAGGGTGTTCCTCAAACGTCGCGGAAGGAAACATGCGAGACAAGTACCACCGCGGAACTGTGGTATCGCGATCTCGAGAAAGGCGCGCGCGCGCGGCAGAATGCCCGCCGCCCGCCTCCTCGGCCACCCACCCCCTTACGGCCCCAACACCGTCGAGACCGTCGCATCCAGACTGAACAACTAAGAGATATATCGAAGGACAGCCGTTCTCCGACGCGAACCATCGCGCACAGGTGGGCCGTGCGTGACAATACGATCCGATTGGCCTTTAAACTATACCTACAACAGATTTCCTTTTCGCTTCTCTCTCTCTATCTTTCTAGACGGACCACTCCCACTCCTTTCAATTATGTCTATTTGTCTGCCTATCCACGTTCATTCATTTTATTGGAGAATTTCGATGATCTGGCACGCTCGTCGATGCAAGATCTGCTAACCGCGGTAGGAATAAGGAAAGCGAG
This sequence comes from Ceratina calcarata, assembly GCF_001652005.2. NCBI lineage: Eukaryota > Metazoa > Arthropoda > Insecta > Hymenoptera > Apidae > Ceratina > Ceratina calcarata. Next base: position 239,102 of record NW_017143660.1, read on the forward strand.
CAATCCATCGAATTGACTTTTAAATATCAACACAGTCTGATCTCCGAGGTAAAATCGGGTTACTCGAGGCTACATGCTTTCATCGTCATCAGCATATCAGCAGCTTCATAATCGTCACTGTTGTCGCTACTACAATCTAAATAACTAACAAAATAATCTTCGCTGAACATCATCTTGACTAAACAGTAACACGATCTTTGGTAACGTCAACGGTACTTCCACTTGTCATGAACATTTACTATCATTCATATCTATTATCGTGTCCTTACACCGTCATGCTTGTTTTCCACGTATATGGGGCATTACGCAAGGTTTCGGACTTGGAATAATATTTATCAGACTATAACTGATGAATGAGTAACGGACGTTATACGATTGTCTCAATGGAGAAAAACTTTGTGTAATTGTATTCGAAGAACTCATACGATTCACTGTTTTTCTACCGTTATGGTTTTTCCTGAATATCATAAGCGAAGTTAATTCGTGTCTTACCATAACTATGCACTTTAGAAACTGTCTCGTCACGGTTCGCGTAAACCTGCGTCACGGTTGCATCAACTAAAACACAACTGAAAGTAAATTACGTCATTTTCCCCTATTCAGAGCCATGTGTAGCAGGTCTTTGTCGAGTTTTCGGAAACCGTTTGACGTGAAAGTCGTCTAGAGAGGAAATTATTTTTTCCAAAAAGTGTACGTTCCGTTTTTAAAACGAAAAATTCTTACGCACAAAATGTTGCTTTATTTTCTCTTGAATTATACGAGTACTAACAGATCAGAAAAATAAAGCAAATTTCGATCAGAAGTGGAACAGAAATAGAATGTTGCATGAAACAAACAGGTATGAAAAAGAAAGGTCGGTAGAATACGGGTCTGTTTAAAACATGAGTTCAGAATTTTTCTGAGAGCAGTTCGATGTAGGCTTGTACCGAGGAACAATTAATTTTTCTTTCGAACATTCACTCTCGAAACTCACGTAGCGAATCGCAAAGTTGACACGGCTTCTCGTAGCGCGGTGACGGTCGTTGTCCCCCATGGTGGATTGTACACACCGGCAGCTTCATTTCCCTCGGCGAACACCGAATCGAGTCGAGATCAGTTCCACTGATTCGTTCAGAATTCAAGGAAACCTCATCGTCGATTACGGAAGATATTTGTTTAATGAAACCAGAGCGAGAGCGTAGCTATACGAATGCGACAGGGAAAAAAGCGCGTGAGCCTTGTCTCGCTTTCGTTCTTGCTAACGGATCACTTTGCTCCGTGTTATCACCCTTCTTCCGTTCTTCACGCTTTACAAGACCCTTACTTCATTTCTTTTCCTATGTTCTTGCCACTATTTTAGTTATATAACATCGAACTTTATCACGATTAAAGACTGTCAACAGGCGAGGAGGGTTGATAGGTTTTAATGTCTGTATCCGTGCCAGTCAGCGCACACGCTCCGGCTAATTTTCTCACAGGCTTGGCTTCGTCATCGGCTAGCTGTCTCCTCGCGACAGTCGAATCGTACGCGAGATGCGATCAAACGAGAAATCCTTAGAACTTTTTTTCAGCCCATCTCCGTTGCTTTCCGTTTCGAATCCTCGATTCGTATCTCGTTTCTGATTATTTCGTAGTTCCTCGAAATTTTTACCTGTTACTCTTTTTTTCTCCTCCCCTTCCAGCGTCGCTGCCGCCGCTACAACCACCACCACCGGCACCACAACCGCCACCTCCACTTACACCTTCACTTCCACTTCCACCTCCACCCTCGAGAATCACGTCCACCACTACCTTCACCTCCTTTTCCTTCGTCTATGCACCACTCCTTCTTCACCGCGTGATTTCTCTCGTTCGTGACCCTCTTCCTCCTTTCCTTCCTATTCCTCCTTTCGTTTCCTTTAGGAGAATTCCAACAACTAGCTTAACACCGACCTTCCCTCGGAACGAACAGAAGGTATGCCGCCGACGCTTCCTCACGCGACGACGCGCCTACGAGAGTTACGCTACATGCGTGCTTTCGTTCTTCCTTGTTCAAACGACCCCGTGTATTCTGAATGATCAGCAATTCGGCACAGACACAACACGGAAAGATCACACGTAGACCATTATAATACTTCTACCAAGTTGGAATTGACGAGCGGGTTGCGCCGAGACAATAGGGCGGATTAACGGTAGATGATAGATTTAAACACTTGGGAAGAAGACGATTGAAATATGAAAAATAGAATGTACGAAACGAAACGACACGCGGCACTAATTTATCGGGTTCGGAGCAAAGAGCAAAAGCAAGCATCGGTGATAGAGTAACCAATCACGGTGAATACTGACTCGGGATCAGACTGGTTGCGTAGGGCTGCGAGTCACGCACACGCTTCGGCATCCTCCTCTGTGTTGCGGTCGGGCCCCTCTGTAGGTACGGCTCTGCCACTTAACGCGAATGGACGGTTAAAAGGACGTATGTATGCCCTCCTGTACGAGTCAACCGGCCACTCGAAACAACTACGATCAGTCTAGGTTCCTCCGTAACCCGTTCATTGCTGACCTCCCTCCTTCGATGCCTACGCTGCACGTATACTCCTCGCCTGCCTCGCATCCCCCGGGATCCCCTTGCCCGCGTTTCGTCGTCTTTCAACCGTATGTCGTATCTACATACCTGCCTTTGCACGCGTGTCATCGTGATCGTGTTCTCCCGCAGTGAACCGTATTGAGTCACCAAACCGAACGGATAGATTGCTCCATTTACTAGTACGCGTATTGCGCCTACGTACGCACAAGCGTGATGATAAAGTATGTATTTTTCGTGAGATCTACTGAGGTTCCGCGTCTCGAGAAGAAGGAAGAAGTTTAATGAGCCAGGGAAAAAAGAGAGCATAGGACGAATGTCCTTTCCTGACGAACCGAACGAGCTATAAATAGCTCAGCGACTTCACTGAAAACGGAAAGTAGCTCGCCTTCGGGTTGCGTAGAAAATTCCCAGAATAACTTCGTGGATCGGTGTTTGCCCGCGGTCAGATTGCGCTGGCATGCACCCGCGATTATGGTAGCAATCACATTGAACCCGCGCGATTTGCCTCTCGGCTTCCCCTTTCTCCCTTTAGACGAATTTCGATTCGCAATTCTTATCACTCCGATGCAAATAATTCTCGTTAACCGTAATACTAGCTACTTTCTTCTCACTGTCAACAAATTTACTCAAGAGAGAAAACTGATATTTCTTCGAGAAGATGTACCACGTATTTACACGATTCATGCACGCGTTCTGATTTTCCGTATTACATCGTTCGGTTACATCATTCGATGCAGCCGTTCCTCAACGACCGGATCGAAATTATATTCCAGGCAACTATGAAAACCACGGTATACATCAACGATCGCACACTTAATTGGGAATGAAATGAAAATTTCATTAGGGAATGAAATTCTAGATGATCGAATAGAATCATTACAGAAAGAATGTTCTTCGCGCAATTGTAAAGCGCGTAAAAGCGTGAATTTGATACAAGAGGAGTTTTTTCGAGTTGACAACGAATGGGAACGCGGATAAAACATTGGAGGGCGTAAAATTACCATCCTTGGCGGGTGACGTTTGAGATACATATCGTTCTCGTGCGACCGCGCCAAGATGCAATTGATGTAAATTAAAGCGAACGATTAGAGAAGGCGAGGGAACGGTCGTTCTTTTCTCGATATATCGTATCGAGACAGCTGGTTGCATTCATACATGTACGTAACGCGCATGCCGTTTCATCGTCAGTTATTCGCCTTTTAAACGATCATGTCTATTCATTGAGAGGCTTGCTCAGAAATGGAACGCGACGACAACAACCGAATCAGTCGCACGAAGAGAACGTAGTTATCGGAATTGAAGAGAATAAAAGAAGCGGAGAACTCGAGTATTTCAATCCTATTAAAGATAATAACGTAGTTTGGAATAAATCAACGAATCGGTGAATAAGATTTCATACGAATTCACTTTTAATCTTTGGTGCAATGTGGTCGATTTAACGAAATTGAAACCGAAGTGAACAATTGCCGATCGTTCACTTTCAGTTCTACCGAATCAATCGTGTTCTACAAACGAAGCAAACTATGTACGTAATACTTGGGTATACTTGTCGCATGCCTAAGGGTGACTTCCTTTTGACGCTGTTCGACTGATCCCCTTATGACGTACCTTACTTACATACAGTAGTGCGCGCTTAGTATACACTAGCTTACGTACAATAATTTGCGGCAAAGTGAATTTCAAGCGTACACTAACCAGGCATCACTGTAAGCAAGTACTTGTACGCATCATTCGTTGTCCTGTTTCGTCCCATTTTCGCGCTTCATTCCCTGGTCACGATACGATACGCGATACTCGAGACATTTAGACATACGACACTCGACACCCGACACTGAATACCGAGGTCAAATTCAAACCTTAGAGAGACGACGATAACGTTACTTATGTTAAGGTCTCGGATCGGAGTCGTCTCCAAAACCGGAACACTTTCTGGTGGTCGATCGAGATATCAGCGACTAGGAATGATACTTTTCTTTTTTTAATCGGTATCTCGAAAGACGTACCTTGATGCGGTAGTTTCTCGAATAGGCAGCAACGGCACAACGAACGGAATCCTTCTGATCTGAGCGTCGCGGCGCTCAGCGTCTAATATACACCTCACGGCGGGTGTTCGGTGCGCGCGTCCTTCTCTTCTAGGGAAAGAACCCCTTTCTTCGCCACCCCTTCAATGCCGCCCAGAGAATCGCTGCCCCCCGGTTTCTCGCGTCAGTTTCGAGTTACCTCCCTCGGCACCACCAGCTGCCCGCCTAATTGCGAACAAGCAGAAATAGAGCCTGCAATCTTCTCTCTCACAAATAACGAGTAGCTTACGTTTTCCTTTCCTTTCGTTCCGGCGTCTTCCCTTACGTCTTTCAGATCCTTCATCCTCCTTCTATCCTTTGCTCTATTCTATTACCATCCATCGTTTCTCTGATTTTTTCATCGTTTCATTTCTCTCTCTCTCTCTCTCTCCCACTCCCTCCCACCGTCTTCTCCTTTGACCTTCCGAAGGCTCTTCTATGTTTTAAATTTGTCTCTCCTCAAGATTGAACTTGCGTACGTAGGTACGAGACGCAATATTGCAGGCTACAATTCATGAACTGACGAAGGGAAAGGATAGAATTGTGGGCGTTGAGGAGAGAAGAAAAGTCGGTTGATCAACGATAATTTTGGGATACACGTGGAACGGCGGAGAAATTGCCTTGAGTACACGTGTCGTCGCGCTCTCGCTGAACTCGTGGATGCCAGGGGTGCGGAGAACGTCGAACCACTGTAACCATTAGACACATGCACCCTACGAACACGCGTGTGTACGCTGGCGTATGAAAAAAATAGAAAGCCGGTGACGTTGAAAAGTAGCTGTTGATTTTATCTAGAGAAGAAAATACATAGTAATAAACAGGGCTATAAATAAGGTCGGCGCGTAAATTGCGAGCGAGCACGTCTGACAATTTGCGACCACCGCATTTATCTTATTTTCTAAAAAGAAGCCACGTTTCTGCCGCTATTTTATCCGGTTGTTTTTCTATCTCGTAGGAACGGCACGGAATATTGGCACGATGCACGTGCCAGAAAGCGTATTCGTATCGAACACATCTTCCCCGGAAGACGCGATGGTCTCGCGAGGCTATTCCGGTATTTTGGTAGCGAAGAATTGGGTTCTCGTTCATGGTTCCATGCTAGCTTCTGTCTTATCCCGATCTCAGGAGTTCGTCGACATGATTACATCCATGATTTCTGCAGATCTAATTATGATCCCAGCATCGGATCCACTGTTTAGTGACTTGACGTTTTGCATTTATCGTGACCACTTATTAGAGGGATCAGGAAGGATCATATCTCTTTGGAAATGTCCACTTTTAGATGATGCATTAAAGAATACTGTTCGCGATTGGACCTTCGAAAACTTTGATCGCCTCTTGTTACCAATCTTTCTGGTAATCAAAGTTGAACCTCTCGTGAACGAGATGAGAGGGCGAAAACAATTGAAGGCAAATAAAACGGAAGTCGAACAAGTGTTGCGTCAACTCGCGAAGCAAGCAGCTAGCTTGGAACCTACAAAAGGAGCTGCCGTCGAATTAATTTCGACACCTTTCGGAAATGCTTTTTTCATTGATTCCATCAGTCGCGGTGTCATTGGAAATTTGCTGGGAATCAACAAGTGTCTCATTCTGATGGACCTGACTGCTTTCCCCGGCTGCGAAGGTTCTCCTGTATTTTTAATCAACAACCGGTAATCAATCGCACTTTTTCTCTCTCTCGCTTCCCATTCAATTTATTCCTGGACGCTAATTTCATATAATCTACCAGCGGCGATAAAAGTATTTGCGGCATGATAATCGCGTCATTAAGCCGGTGCCGTGGAGAATGGGTAAATTATACTTTCGCTGTGAACCTGTTACCGTCGCTGAAGCTAATTCTCCAAAGTCGTATGCCGAAAGACGAATCTCGATATTCAACCTGCTCGACTTTCTCTTTCTCTCGATGGAATTGCCTCAACATCGGTGGGTAAACATTTATTTTTTTATTTTCTTTCCTTTTTTTCCGTTCACACGAGTTTCTTATATGGTCGCGTTTATCGTTACAGACTGTCTTGAAAGAAACATCGCGATCGTGAAATGTGGGCCGAACTGGGGCACCGGTATTCTGGTGGATGAACAAAGCGGAACGTTCATAACTTGTGCACATGTCGTTAGAACGGTACGGGAAAATGTGAACGTCCTCTAACTTTTTCCGAAAATGCTTACAACATTTCTAGGCATCACCAACAGGAATTGAACTTACAAATGGTAATATCGCATCGCGCGAAGACGGATCGAAATGGTCTGCGAAAGCGAATTTGATTTACAAAGCAGAGGTTGACGAACCTTACGATATCGCTGTACTGAGGATCGATTCCAAATCCAGAAATCCCTGGATGAGAGCTATCAAATTTGCCAAGAGACCTGTAAGTCCTGGTAAGATTCATTTAATTGTTCATTTGAGTTTTGCCTAAACATGTGTAGTATGCATATCGCGTAATGTATTCTGCTGAATAGCGTACTTGGGAGATAAAGAGAAATTGGCGTGACTCTTTAAGCTAAAATGTTTCACAAGGTGAAACGGAGAAAACAACAACCGCATTGACGTGATCACTATCACAGTCGTTCATATTAACAGTTATCCGTTCGGCTATATCGAGGATCGAGGCTTTTTTTATAACGCATCCACACCGTTGGTGGTTATTCCGGTTGGTTAACGGTAATGAAAGTAAGAATTAAGAATATAGGAAGATCATCGCGTATAAGGCGACACTGTGGCGCCGGCCATTGCAAGGGACAACACTGACCTTCTTTCATCGACAGAAAAATAACTAGGTCTAAATTAAGCCAATTGATCGTTCGGGGGTGGAATCGATGTTTCGTCGGTATCGAGCGGTACTCGCGCTGCTTCTATCCCTTTTTCGCGGTTCCCTGTCGCTCTTTGCTAGCCCTTTAATTCTCTCTGCCACCGTGTTCTTTTCTTTCTTTTGCTCATCTTTCAATTTCAAACTCCTTGCAATTGGGTCTAATACGTCTCTATTCTTAGTAACTACAAATTAGAGCATATACTAAACAAATTAAAAGGATTTCATTCGATACATGTTTAACACACATGTTTCATATTCTTGTTATACACGTGATACATCTCCAGTATGACCAAACACGATTGAGAGTATGAAGAGAGACTTTCATATTTCATACAAAAGAACTATTTCTCTTTTTCATAGGCGAGCAAATACTTTCCATAGGATTTCCATTCTATTCGAAAGACAGTCCCGTTATTAGCAGCGGAACAGTAACAAAGACATCGAGATACATGTTTCAAACCAATTGTTCAGCGTACAGCGGTGTTAGCGGTGGACCAATTGTTCGTCGCGGTAATTTTGAGATGTTGGGAATGATCGTTTGTAGTTTTGCTTCCATGGACGAATCGACTTTCTACCCTCGTTTATGCATGGTCATACCGATTACTGTTTTAAAGGAACCATTGGGCGATTATCTACGTACTTCTGGTAACGCATACTTTTTCACATTTTTATTATCGGAAAAATTAAATGCTATTAAATAATTTTCAGATCCCAAAGCATTGTCGAGGCAAATGCAACATGACGCAAATGCTACGACGACTTGGAATCTTCGCCCCTTTCTAGCGTCAAAAATGTGACAGGAATCTGAGCAATAGTAACAAAGACTGTTTCCTTTGCCAATTGTTTTTCAAAGATACAGAAGGAAATTCACAGAATGTGTTGTTTGGAAAAAATTATATTTTTATATAATAATAATAAAAGTCTTTTATATAAAAACGGATGTTCTTCCATTTGTTAATTTTTAAATATATCGTTGTTTGAAAGAAGTTATATTAATCTAAATCCTGAGAATTCCAATTATTTTATCCAAACAATGATTTTAAGAAATTTGACCTATCATCTATGGATTCATTTTCCTTCTTGCTCCTAATTTCAGCATCGGTGTCTCTCTGTTTTATTGTAGGTGGTACAAAATTACCATCTTGTTGCTTCTGTTGCAGTTTTCTACTTCTATCAACATTGTGAGAGAAGAAGTTGGCTTCTCGTTTCGCCTGTGCAATCTCAGTCTTCAATCTTTGTTTCCGAACCGCTCGTTCGTAAGCTAAGCGTTCGCTCAAGTGAACCCATTTGAATCTAAACAATATTGTTACAAATGTATTAAAACAAATGAATTCACATAAAATGAGTCATACAGTAAATACATCATATTTAATAGATTACCTTGGCAGATATTTTATGTTCCACAGAACATCGTAAAATTTGCTCCTTTTCCTAGTTGAGATTTGTGTATTATTCAATGTAGCTGCAACAAATTTTGCTACCTTTTTACTTTCAAACTCCACCCAGCCTTCACTGAAGAATTGTCCACCAATTTTCTTTCGTTTCTTTGTTTTACTTCTTTCCACTTCTGTTGATGAAAGTACAGCATTGTTAAAAAATATAACATTTCACAGGTATTGTCTGAACAAATAAGTGTATTAAAAAGATTCTAATTAATCAAATCGAAATCATTGTAGTGAGGTTAATCTTTTCGCAAACATAAAACTTGTCTCTTGCTATGAGAATATTAACTAACCATTTTCTGTTAATTGTAGATAGATTCTTCCGATTTTCCCGTATTCTGAAAGAAGTTCACGAATTTTCGCGATGTTCATATACTTCGGTATACTTGACAAATAAACGATTCCACGTTTTCGTTTCTTCGGTTCTTTTGTTTCATCAATTTCCATGTTTTTCATTTGTAAATATTTTATACATCATTATGTACTTAGACGTTTCCGCAATACTGTACTATTATTTAACGTGATTTAACATTACAAATAATCATATTCAATATTTGAACAGAATACTGACACACAATCAATGCACAATCAATGCACGCATTGAGATTGAGCTCTATCTCAACGGGACTTGGAGTGTGAACTGTGAGAGGAAAGCTGACACGAGAGAGATGCAAAACTGTTGGTTTCGGTTACAATTTGTTTTTTGTATTTGTATTTGCAATTGTACAAAATACCTCAAGGAATTTCGGACAATATGCAAAGCATTAGAGACAGAAAGAAAAAACGTACCACACCTATGCGTGCATGCAAAGTCGGTTAGGAATTTTTTGAGTCACATTATCTATCATGACCTACCTCACCTCCCTCGCCAGCCCTTATACAATTAATATAGGACCGGAACCACCTATCTTGCATTTCTCACGGATTGCTGTCGCAACTACTTCTTCGTTTAGCAACAATGTATGAATCGTATGATTTACCATTTCTGAACTTAGAGCCAGACATATAAGATATATTATACGTTTTATTCTCAAATAATACTAGACTAATGTACATAATTAATTAATTAATGGAATAGATTGGTATATTTTTGCATTTTTCACGCAACCATATTTTCATGATTCTGTAGCCATCTGTCGAAGCTAACGCATACTCCATTGATCGAAGCGCTCCAAATAATTTGAGACGTGACTCGAACTTTTAACAAACGATCGCATCATATATACATATGTGCGTTATTAACATATGTGTATACGTGCGCATAAGTAAATTAACGCGTAAACGTGAACATTGATAGTTTATAATGTGATAAAAAGTGTACAAAAGAAACGAAAAGTGGTTCGGCAGCGTGGGTACAATCCCGTATCACTGTAGCGGACGATTGTCCGAAGGGGCCCATTGTGTAGTTGTCCTGTATACTTACAGATTTTGAAATTGGAACGATAACTGTGTGAAATCAGAAGGAGCAGTGACCGGGGATACTGACTGGTAACAGTCTGGAAGAACCAAGAATCGTGGACTGCGGGCTGTGGGCTGCGGAAAGCAGCAAGCACGAGCCAGCCCGTCCACTAAACAAAACATGGACGGCGTAGAAATAAATACGACCGTTTCGTCACAGAACGAGGGGGCTATCGTATCGACGGTAGAAATATGCCGTGTTTGCCTCCTCGGCAATCTGGTGATGCGTGACTTATTCCTAGAAAACGAGGTCGCGTCCCTTTCTGCAAAGGCGATGAGCTTCGCCAATGTTAAGGTTAGACATATAATTTAGAGGTTACAAACACAGTACAGAGTAGCGCCAAACCAAGAGCTATACTTTTGACGTATCAAGTACATACATTATGCGATAGGAGTTTTCTCAAAAGAGAAGAGTTCTCCCTGTTCTTTTGCATTGTATCTCTAACATATCTGATAATCAACCATGAGTTTCTTGTGCCACAAAATATTTTCTTGGAGCAAGAAAGATTATAATTCATGGTCATAATTTTATATCTCAATGTTACTTGGTTGTTTCAGATGTTACCTGGAGATGGTTTGCCGACACGTGTGTGTTGTATGTGTGCAGATAAACTTGAATCTGCATATGAGTTCAAGCTACAGGTGGAACAAGCTGACACAGTTCTCAGAGAAAGATATGTTACTGTAAATATGAAGGAAGAACTGTTTTTTAATGAAGTTGAAGTACAATTAGAAAGTGAAGAAAGGAATGAGCATGTAGAAGAAATGCATGTGAAAAATGATTACCAGAATGCTGATGAAGCACTTACATCTGTACCTATGTCTCAGGAGGAAAAGTCTCAACTTTTGAAGGAACAACTGGCTTTATTTCAAACAGATCAAGAAGAAGAAATGAGAGGTAACTAGGTTCATGATAAAAGTGGAGATATTTCATGTCCAATATTAATGAATTCTTTATGTTTAACAGAAGAAAATACTGACTCAGTAATCGAGGAAGTAATCGATCAAACAATGACTACTGAACAAGCATCGGAAGCTTGTATGAGCCATGAAGAAGAAGAAGAAGATTGCATGATTGCAGATGTTCCGAAGCATGAGATATTAAAAAACGAGACTAATGATTGTCTTGAAAATATGTCGACTGTGGAACACGATTATATATTGCACACGGAGTGTATGTTGCCCGAAGATCATCACCAGGAACAGGAACAACAACTTGCGTCGGAAGAATCATTTCAGCGAGTAGATTGTTCTGAGGAATCGTTCCAAAGAGTAGATTGTTCCGAGGAATATGCAAATTTGTTGGCGAAAGCAACTGACGTAACGACTCAAGAAATGGAGATCGAAACAAAACAGTTGGTAGTTGCGAACCGTGATTTCAAAGAGATAGATGAGGAGTTTCAATGTCAAAACGAGGCCAGAAGAAGCAAGCGTAAATTAGTTGGACGAAACGAAACGAAACTAGACTCTGTCGAAGAAAATTATTTCGAGAACTTGAACCTGAGCTCGAGACTGAAGAACGTTCAGATTGACCAGTCGGAAAAATGTTTTTTTCTGTGTTATCTATGCGACAAGGAGTTTGTTTCGAAGGGCGTATTAAGGGAGCATATGCACTCTCACGAAGAGGTCCGAAAGGCGTTGTCCTTAACGAAGAAAACGACGTTGGACACGCCAACGCAAAAGAGCATCTGTCCGGCTGCGAAATCACCACCATCGGGTAAACGATCGAACAAGTGCCCCTATTGCGGAAAACAGTATATATACATTATCTCGTATAGTAAACATTTAAAAAAACACGAACGGGAAAAAGAAGGAAGCGATGAACCGATGCCACTGGAAATTTCATTCCAAGAACAAGAATACAGCTTAGACCTCGAGGATTACGAAAACGAACGACGACATTCAAGTTCTGAATGTCGAAAGCGAGCAAAACAAAAAGAAGAAAATACAGAGATCGAGGACGAGGTAGAAGACGAAGAGAAGAGAGATGGTGAGGAAGAGGACGCAGGGAAAGAAAGCGAGGTAAAGAGGGGCGAGAACAACAATGATGACGATAATGATGGCGAAAATGAACAAGAGGATGGTTCGAACAGGGAACACGAGAACAATGGCGTGCGCACGAAGAGGTTCGCATGTGTCAAGTGCTCGGAAAAGTTTTACACGAAGCGTGGGTTACGAAAGCACGAAGCATCGCACGTTGATCTCAGGTGTAGCATATGCGAAGAGGAATTTGATACGTTAGAGAAACTAAGAAATCATAGGGCAAAGCATGTAGTCGAAGGTGTGTTGACCGAGCAAGATCTAGAAATGGGTGCGGAAATATTAGTCAATAAGGAAACAGAGGCTTACGAAACGGAAGATAGAGAAAGGGAAGACAACAATCAAAGAATGGAGAGTGCGGAAATAGATGAATTGTTGCAGAGGACAGAAAATAATTCGACGAAGAAAAAGGACGCACACCGTGGGACCGAGTACAGTTGCAAGATGTGTTGTCAGCGATTTACATCAAAGGATGTATTGCAGAAACACGTGGAACAGCAACATGAACGCACAAAGGTCTATAAGTGTACAGAGTGCAGCAAAGCTTTCGGGAATGAACTTACTTTACGCAATCATCTGATAGCTACGAATCACAAGACTTTCATACACGGTCAGGAGTACGATCCTAATAAACGTATAAAACGTGTCGCCGCGAGGGCTGCGCAAAAGATTATCGATAAAATTACGAGCGATACCGGTTTGGAAGATGACGACGAAGACGAAGGAAATGAAGCTAAAATCGATCGCACTAGTTCTGCGGACGGCAATTACACTCGGAATAAACGGGAAATTTCCTTGCAGAAAAAATATAAAAAGGAATTGGAGTGCGAGAGCTGCAACAAAAAATGTAGTTCGAAACAATCGCTGATGAAGCACATGGAACAACATGTGAAGGACGAGCAATCGGCTAAGCCGGAAAAGTCCAAACAAATGACTGAGAAAAAAGATTGGCACAAAAATTGTGCCAACGACGAGGTCAACGATACTGAGAGGAAGGATGATGATTCGGATTTCGAGAGCGGTCTGGATTGGACGATGGACAATCACGAATGCGAGAAATGTAAAAAACGATACAGCACGAAAAAATCGTTGTTGCGACATCAATTGTTACACGAGGAGCCAAACTTCGAATGCGATATCTGTAACGTCAAGTTCTACCGCAAGGACAAATTGAAAGCTCATTATGATAAGTGTTCGGAAAGAAATCCAGACCAAGTGAGGAAGTGCAATATTTGCGGCGACACTTTCGAGACCAACGAGATTCTACGAAAGCACAGGGCGAAACATGTTACCGAAGGTATTCTTACGGAGGAGGACTTGAGGGATATCGAACCACGACCAGCGGAGAGAAAGCCGGGCGAGAGAGTCGGCAGGAAGAGAAGGACGGATATTGTAGGTTTGGAATGTACCGAATGTAACAAGCGATATACTTCAAGGAAAGGTCTCTTACGGCACATTCAAGTTCACGAGGGGAAGAAATACTTGTGTGATATATGCCCGAAAAAGTTTTACCGGAGAGAACATTTGAAAATACACGTAGCCAAGCATAACATGGTCAAACCTTACAAGTGTACGCGCTGTACAAAACGTTTCATTAAAGAGGAGCAGTTGACGAATCATTTATCGAAACACGATCGGACGTTTAAGAAGACTAAGGAACCTGACAGCTCAAAGAGATTCCTGTGCGAGATTTGTTCCAAGAGTTTCACGCAATCTACGACATTGATTGCGCATCTCAGAGCACACAATGGCATAAAACCGTACGTCTGCGAGGTCTGTTCACGGCCGTTCACGACAAACGCTTACTTGAAGATGCACATGAGAACGCATACGCAAGAACGGCCGTACATTTGTCAGTACTGTTCGCGAGCGTTCGCGAGAGCCGACACGCTTGCCAATCACTTGACCTCGCATACGGGTGAAGCTAAGTATCACTGCAAGTATTGTCCGAAGAACTTCCGTCGTCTCAAATCCTTGAAGGAGCATGTTTTCATTCACACTGGACAGAGACCTTATGCGTGTCCGACCTGTGATCGACGATTCAATAACAACGGAAGTCGATATGCTCATAGTAAGAGGTGCAAGCAAAATTTGGTACAGAATCAAAATCGTGCACAAACATTGGCCACACAAGTGCAACCGGTTCAGAATCAACAAAGAATAACATTGGAACAGGCCACCATCGGGCAAGGACAAATAGTGAAGGCGCAAAATATTAAAACTATCACTATTACCAGGCAAGCGGAACCGGTTACTCATCAAGTGATGCAACATCAAGAAATTTTGATGCCTTTAATACTTCCCCTTACGGTGACTCTTGCTGGTGAAGAAGTTATATTACCGGAAGGAACTAAGATATTTACTACGTCTTAACTTTACGTGTAACTTCTTCACATGTTGATCGAGTTTGTTATTCAATTTCATGTTTAATACCAAACTTTTTTCACGCGTATTCTCTAAATGAGAATGGACTGGAACAGAATGGTAACGAAAACAAACGAATATTTTCGACTTTGTACAGTATATTGTATATCCTTGTTTATATTTAAATATGAGCTAATACTGCTGTATATTACATGCATAAATTGAACTTGATGCTACATTGAGTAAAGTTCTTCTGAGAAAGAAACAAACAGTGGACGATCGCATCTTTTACATGTTTGAAATGTTTTTCTCTGGAATAATTTTATTATTGAACGCGTATTTTACTACAAGCGTTTTATTATCTTCGACGTAAAATAAATTTTTCCAGGCATGGAAAAATAAGTGCGCTCTACACATGCGGTCTCGAATCAATTTGTTTACCATTTGCGCGTCTTTTCTGGGCTGTGTTCGCAATGTGCGAAAAGCAATTAGACACGCAGAATTATATTATGTCTGTATTAAAACATAAATACATAGCACGCTTATGTACTTGAACAAGAGGTACGCAAATATCATATAAAAAATGTTTTATAGTATCTGTTTTGTTGCTTAGGTATTTTATTATATATCATTAAGCGTTCATATCAGTCTTACTGATTTAAGTCGTTTTAAATTAATACAAATGTTACGTTGCATGTTATCACAATGTTAGTAGTAACTCTAATTCATTCCGAAGAATCCCTTCGTTGTGGTACTAGACTTGATTGATAAAAGAATCGGCTGAGAACGATATATATGTTCTTCGTTTCTGATTCGAAAAATTAATTATCGTCGTATATTACTATTATATAAATGTAAATACAGATTGATTTTACCCAAAGATTGTATTATAAATTGCATAAAAGGTGCAACATAATTTTTCACGAAACATACCTTTTAAATATTGGATTACGACAGGAAAAGAATTATAGACTGTACAAATATTAACTAATTAATAGTAAGAGTGAAATTGCATTCTTTGTTCAAGACGATAATTAATAACGGCATAGAATAAGAATGCAGTCTTCATAATATTTTTACGATCCGTTAAAACGATACGTTTCATTGACAAATTGTTCTAGTTTTAAGAAAGATTTTTAATCGAAGTATAAAGCATTTTGCGATTCGTGTTTTATGGATATTGTATTCATGTGTACATTGATTCAATTACACATCACAATTTGTTAACTATCAGGGGAAGATACAGATACTAAAGATCTCCGAGTTACATTGCCTCATTGCGGAGCATCGCGTTAAACAAACAAAAATTACTTTCAGTAAATGTGAATAGTGATTATGATTTATTTGTACATATTACGTAAGTACTGTGAATAAAACATCCGTAGCATCAAAACTGACATTATAAAGTTACATTAATTTTGTTGAGCACACAATCGTTATAATCTACGTGTATGAGAAAAAGTTACAACAAGTTACAATTCTTTATTCAATCAAATGAAAATATCAATGTATCGAAATCAAAACTTTAAATTCATCGAATCAATAAACAAAAACAGACACAAAACAATAAATAAATAGAAAATCGTGTAATTGAAAGGCCAAATCTTCAACCATCGATTACCCATAGAACGTTTATACCTGACGGACCTAAGTTAACGCGGCCTAACATACCATGATCTCTCGTTTTGACGATATACAAGAATAATAGAAGCGTATGAAACAAGTTGTTTCTACCCTAGAAAAATCAAAAGAAAAAGAATTAAACCTAATTACAGTTAATGTGGAGACAATAGAAAAGCGAGGTCCCATGATTCCACTTACACGTTGTATTTCTTCGTAATCATTGGGTGACGAATCTCCGGAATGTGCCAGACAGTAATGTGGTGGATTTATGGATTGGGACACTATGATGGGTCCTTTGCTACGCGGTAAACTCATTCCTGACCTAGCCATGTATCTTGATGTAAACGGTCGCGCATCAGGTTGGTCTAAAGGAGCTTCTAGTTGCGTGTCCATGTAAGTCGACACCAAGTGCATAACTATCTGTAGCAATAACACGCACGACTACTTACTCGAATCATATCCTATAAATGTTCTATAACAATTGAATTACCGCTGAATCGGTCGGCAAACTGGCATCCCAATCTTTGCCATTGTGAAGTCCACCGCCATTCCACTTGAATTCGCTCATAGAACCACTATTCGCTAAGATTTTTATCCTCTTAATTAAATACTCCTGATTATTAGTAAGTTCCAAGAAAGGCACTAAAGTTGGTAAGGTGGGAATAGCAGTGACTAAAAAAGGGGCTTGTGCGAGTTTTCTCAATCTGTCCAGTCCAACACATCCTGGTTGAGAATCACTCAAACCATGTCGAACCAAGGCTAAACATACATTGTCGATTTCAGTTGCCACTCGTTCGACAACCGTTTTGCTGATCCACTGAAGTAGTTTATACAATTCCTTCATTATGCATTATATTTTCATAGGCACTGTTCATTAAACTCGAGTTTGTTCTACTTACCAATCGAAGATTAGCTGTCCATTCATTCGCTTTATTCGGGTCGATTCTATATTTTCTCCAAACATCGGGTGTCCCAAACAAACCCCTAGGCGAGCTTCCTTCTTCTGTACCGGGACTTGTCGATTTTGACTTATCTAAAGCAAGATGAAATGTTTACGGATAATTTTTAATTTATCACAATGAAATTTCTGGGTAAACGAACATACCGACAATAGGTGCTAATTGATAAGCGCATCTTCTTAACAATGGAGAAACCTCTCCAGGATTTCTCATCGCTGGATGCGACCAAAAGGAGCTAAGTAAATTAGATGGCTGATCGATGTCTGTCGACAGGACATGTTTTTTTTGTCGAGCTTCTTCCAGATAATTTTGCAACTCCTTTTCACTTTGTATCAAATCCTCGCTAGTCAGGTTGGTGCTCATCGAGACATTAAGAGATTTGTTAAAAGATCCATTAGGACTAGGTGCTGATTTTTGTGATGTTGGACTACCATATTTAAAAAATGGACTCGATGGTGAAAAGTCCTCTTAAAAACAGATTATAAGTACATTCTGTAGAGAGATATTTCAAGTAGTATTGAAATATAAAAAATATTGTCATACTAGATTCACTCAGTCTTGGAGAGCCAAGCGGAGTTATTCTCCTGTTGAAGCTTATGCATGATAAATTTAATGGAACTACTGGTTCAGGCGTTTTTTGAGATGATACTGATTCATTTCTGAAAAGGGGATCGTCCTCTGATACACCTAACAGTCGTCTCTGCTTAGGACTCAACAGAATTGGCCGTAGACTGAAGCTAGCCCAGGCATATCTAACTATATGATAAAGAGCGTTTAATCCAAATATTGAAGCTAAACACCATTCTGCCCAAAAGAAGGGTTTGTATGCTTCACCTCCATATAATCTAAACAATATTTAAAATTAGTATCAATGAAATCAACAGTCTATCGACAGAGGAACGTGAGTGGCTTACATGTCAAAGACAAGAATCCCAAGTAAAGAACTATTTACAAGAAACCATGTGATGCTACTTCTTGCTTTGTATTGGGTCTGTCTTATATCAAGCGTTTGTTCTACCTGAGGTTTCGCAGTCAAAACTCTGAAAAGAAAATGATATATCGTAAGTGTACAAAGCCGAAATCAACTGGCTACGTAACCTTCTACTTAATTTTACGAGCTTATCATTTAACCTCGCATTAGGAGATATACATCGCATCGAAGACCGGAAGCTGCTCATTTTATTATTTTTTCACTCTTTCCTGTTTTCTTTTACCAGTTCAGCTAAACGTTTAAACGATCAAAATACGATATTGTCATGCTTGGAACATTCTCTAAATGTCTAAATGATGCCTGCCCCGGATGTCCATTCGTCGGTGCATTATTTGGCTATTTCGCGCGCTTTTTGGCAATGACGTAAATGACGTACATGTAATATGCTATGTGTGACTATGCACGATACATCAGTGGAGTGTGGTGCAGTGTTGAAGATTTATTGAAGATTTATCATGTTCACCGCTCACATATTAATTTATACATATGGGAAAAGAAATAAATGCAAATATAAAAATAGTTTATATATGTACAATTCGAATATAAAATAGATAAATAGCTTGGAATTATATGAAAGACATCAATTTGATATCTTTGTTTCTTGATTTTTCACATCTGTAGATCCTGTAGATGCAGCTAGCTGAATGAGAACCTTATCCTTTGGTACATTATCACCTATTGAGCATAATATATTATCCACTCTGCCATTTGTGGATGCTCTGATAATGTGCTGCAAATGAATGATTCATTTTTACTGGTAATGTATGAAATTTTTTACACTGGTTATTGAAGGGGAGTTAAACATACTTCCATCTTCATGGCATTAATTACAAGTAACGGGTCTCCATTTTTTACTACATCTCCTTTTGCGACAAATAATTTATCTATGCAACCAGGCATAGGACTCAAAGCTTTGCTGGGGTCACTCTTGGTATCATTATCCACAGAGTCGTCAAATTTCATACGAGATATATTAAATTGCCACCCACAATCCTATGAAAGCCAAGAATTATTAACATTTTCGTGATTAAATCGTAGTAAAGTATAAAAAGCAAAGATACCAACCTTGGTAAATAAGTATAATTTGTCTCGAATCTTATGTACTTTTGACCTCGTAATCGTCTCATCGATTTCAGCACATAATTCCAAGGTATCTTCCTTTTTCTTTAATATACCCGATACTTTTCGCCATTGACCAATCTCATTGATTCTCATAGTATAAACTTCCGGTTCGATGTATTTTACTTCGACCTTGATCTTGCTGTCGCAAACATTGAAGGAGTAAGTACTCGTTAAACTATGATTCAATCGGAAGCCAATTTCCGTTGCGAAAGGGCTCAAAGGATCATTCGTTGCAAGGGAAGACCGTAGAGATTGCGTGTCTTCATAAAGTATCAAGGCAAGTGCAGCCTGAGCTGCAACTTCGCTCGGTATTTGTAATTTTGGAAATAACTTTTCATAATGTTCATCAATGAATCCTGTGTGTACTTGACCCTGACGAAAATCAGGATGAGAACATAAGCTCTTAAGAAATTCTATGTTAGTATCGAGTCCTGCTATCTGAAAAATATACATATAGAAATTATAGTATTGAATCGTGACTGTCTTCGTTAGTTTCGAAAATAAACTTACATTATATTCATTCAACTTTGACCGAAGTACAGCTAACGCTTCTTCTCGATCTTTACCCCAGATGGCCAGTTTCGCGATCATTGGATCATAATGTATGGAAACTTCGTCTTTTTCACGAACTCCAGTTTCGACTCTGATAGCATCACTGGTAATTTTCGGTGTTCTCAGATACGATAGTTTCCCCGCTCCTGGTAGGAAATCTTTTTTGGGATTCTATGATTAATTATAATCAGAAATCAATTCAAGCTAGATTAAAGAGAAAGAATTTCATGAAAGTATTATCACCTCAGCGTATATTCTCGCTTCAAAAGCATGTCCTCGATGATTAATATTACTTTGTGTTAATGGAAGTTCGTTTCCAGCTGCCACTCGTAACTGCCACTCTACCAAATCTAATCCGGTGATTGCCTCTGTGATGGGATGTTCTACTTGAAGACGCGTATTCATTTCCATGAAGTAAAACTTGTTTTGATCACGATCCATTATAAATTCGACGGTACCGGCGCCAACGTATCCTACAGCTTTTGCCGCTTGCACCGCTGTCATGCCTAAATTCGACCTTAAATTTGCTGAAATACCGGGCTACGGCATACCACGATCACTTTGTAACCGATTTTTATAATACTAAACAGTGTTTGTTGGAAAGATTCCAATATACATACGGCGGGAGCTTCTTCGATGATCTTCTGATGCCGTCTTTGAACAGAACAATCTCTCTCGAACATGTGGACAACATTTCCATGCTTGTCCGCAAATACTTGCACTTCAATATGTCTGGGATCACAGATATACTGTTCAAGCAGAACTGTCGAATCGCCGAATGCTTTTATAGATTCGGTCCTCGCAGATTCTAAACCTTCAACGAATTCCGATTCTTTCGAAATGATTCTCATCCCTTTGCCTCCTCCGCCGCGTACAGCTTTTATCATTAAAGGGAAACCAATTTTCTTAGCTTCTTGTATCAAAGTTTTATTCGATTGATCTTCTCCGTGGTATCCTAATTGCATTAAGTTAAATTTAAATAAGCTTTTATATCGTTTTGCGTAAATGCGGGAATATGTGATGTAACAAGTGTATTAAAATTAAATACCAGCTATAACAGGAACTCCAGCTTCCATCATGATATTCTTTGAAGTATTTTTAATACCCATGCTGTGTATTGCGCTCGCCGGAGGTCCAATAAAAATAATGTTTTCCTTTTGGCAGAGCTCCGCAAATTCCGTATTCTCTGAAAGAAATCCATATCCAGGATGTATAGCCTGACACTTTGATTTTTTTGCTATGGATATAATTTTATCCTGTCTTAAATAGCTCTGGCTGGAGGGTGCAGGACCAATGCAGTACGCCTCATCTGCTTGCTCTACGTGCAGAGCATTTTTGTCCACTTCACTATATACTGCTACAGTTCTTATGCCCAAGAGTTTAGCAGTTCTTGAAATACGACATGCAATCTCCCCTCTGTTTGCAATTAGAATCTATAATATAGAGATGATTTTATACATATATTTTTACAAGTTCTCTAATGATTTGAATGTTTCCTTACATTTCCTTACTTTATCGATTCTGGTAATTACAACTTTTGAGTTTTCCTTGTGCAAATGACGTATGTGCACAGCGAGTGGATGAAATCTGAATATTGTAAGGAATGTATGATTACGAAATCTCACAAAAACACGAACGTATTAGACAGATTTTATCTTACGTAATCACTTACAACAAAATAGGTGTTTTCGTTCGGTACATGATGCTTTTTCTAGATAGGAGAGACTAGGTTAACTAGTCTTAATTCCCGTTGTTAAAACAATATGATTTAATCTATATGCTATATTTTCCATTCGTAATTCTCTAGCAATCGCTAACCAATGTCAAAAGGTCATGCATGTATCAAGGGGCGCGGTAGCGGCCCGAAGGCAAGTTTGATATATATCCTTATCAGTCATTGCGTGGCTGGAGTGGAATGTATGTGCTTGCGTGTATGGAATGTATAATGCATAATTGTATGTCACATTAATCACGTAAATTGTTAAAGAAATGAAAAATTGAAATTATATCTTTTGATCATATTTTTAGTCGATTTGATATTAAATATAAAAAGAAAAATGGCCCATGAGGGGATCGAACCCGCGACCTTCGCGTTATTAGCACGACGCTCTAACCAACTGAGCTAATAGGCCTTGACATGAAGCACGTCCTGATTACGAAAAGAATTCTACTTTGGAAATGAACAAACAATACTTCAACAGTAAATAAATTTTGAATATGTCGAGGTATGCAAAAAAGAAAAGAAGTATGCATATTTAATTTAAAATTTTATTAAACGATAGAAATATCATTACAAGCTCAATCTGATTTTACTGGAGACTCTATTAAACTCATAAGAACACAATCGGCTTCTAAAAGTGTTAAATCACTAGAAGCTCCTAAGAATCTTGTGGATAATTCCAAATCCTTTATCCTTAGCTTAACTTTTGAACCTCTGACATATTTACTGAAACATTGAGATTCTCATTGTTATTTAATAAAAATAAAAACTGCTTGTAACTTACTTTGGATCCTTTTTTGGCCTTGGACATACGCAATGAAATTTCCATCCAAAATCAATGTATAAATCGTCATCAACAACATGAAAAATTTCGCCTTGTACTATTCTATTTTCAGGGTCTCCTAACTGAAACGCAATTAACAGTAATAACGCAAACACAAAGAGTAACGTTCAACATTGCTATTTTAATGAATTATTTAATACACTTACGTCAATAAATTTTGAATATCGAAGCAATGAAATAAACGAAGTGCGCTTCGGT
>NW_017143660.1:262238-275396 GCF_001652005.2 Ceratina calcarata
TTCTCCTTTTTCATTTAGATCTTTATATAATTTAACAATTTTCTCACAATTGTTAGGTTCCAATTTTTTATCACTGCTGTAACTTATTTCATTGCTCGTGCTTTTTTCTCCACTACAATTTCGTAAGAATAATGAATTTACTTGAGGGGTATAAGCGAAACATAATTGTTTAATCGTTCTGTGACAATATCGAATCTTATTCATTTTAGTGAACAAGAAACGTATTTCTTTTTAAAGCTAAACGTAGGTTAGATCCTACTATTGTTCAGATCTGTACGATCTGTACAGATCATCACAACCTCTCAACTTATGTGACGAAAAGCTTTCACTCTTTCACTGGGATTCTAAATAAAGTAACGACAAGTAAGTTGACCAAAATATGATTAATTAAAATAGTAAAGAAAAGTAATGAAATTGTTTATACGTTTTTCTTTTAAACAAAATTAATAGCATTAACCTTATGCACACTGGAGTTCTTGTTGATAATAAAACTATTATGATTATTATTACATGATTATACTCGTTATTAATAACAACATTGCACTTTGTAGAAAATATTTTAATGATGCCTGTACGTGGAGTACTGATGAATATTATATCTAGAAATGTTTCTACATCAACTATGTCTAATCAAATAATTAAATTAACGAGATTAAGAGTAGTAGATAATAGCGAAATTGGGAAACAGGCTATGATGGAAGGGAAACCACCACGTTGTATTCATGTTTATAATAAGAAAGGGGTTGGTTACATAGGTAAGGCAATCTATAAGATTCTTCGACATCAGATCATTGTCATTGTACATGAATTACATAGGTGACAGAGTAATGGTTGCTATAAAAGGAGAAAAGAAGAAGGGTATATTGGTTGGGTTGAAGCAGAAACAAAATGCAAAAGTACCAAAGTTCGACAGCAACAACATAGTTCTGATAGATGACAATGGAACACCCTTAGGTACTAGAATACATGTACCGATTCCTCATATTATTAGAACAATCATGAAAGAAAAAACACATACCAAAGGTGCAGATTATACAAAACTTTTAGCCATAGCTACAAAGTTTGTTTAAAATATGCAGATGACTATTAATTTGTTTACAATAATTATAAATTACAATTTATATTTCTGTATATAGATAATGTATGTATGAGAAAAATAAAGTACAATATTAGATATAAATACAATTCTTGTTTATTGTTTGAACTAAGAACATAAATAATTATGTTGAAAAACATATCACCTGTTTGTTATTTGATTATTGAATATCCGAATTTCGAATTTTATGACGGAAATATACACGCAACCGGAGGAAATATAATAAGACCCTAGGAAGCAGAATAACGTTATCTCACACACAGATTTGATTATATTATCGCGTATCAATTAAAATTGTAGTATACATCAGAATACATCTACAAATACGTATATATAAATATGCATAATTTGATGTGTCGTACCGAATTTTTACTGTTTAGGAACATTATCTAATAATCACGTTTTTGGTAGGGACATTTCACAGGAGAAAGATAGCTAACTCGTGGTCTAAGCGGCAATGCTTGTCTCTTACAAATGGCGGCTTAGGGTGAAGCACGCTGCTCTTATAATCGGGAGATATTTCACTGACGGTTTTTGTATATATAGTAATTATTTAGCTTATTCACGTAAGGATCTGTAACTGGTGAAACGATTTGAACTCCGTACCGTCTGTACAGAAAAAAGAAATCGAAATCACGAAGATTCTTACGCATAAAATTGAAGAAAATGGGAAACGTTCTAGCAGCCTCTGTACCTCCTCCACCTTCGCCGCCGCCTCCAACCACAGGTTTAATGCCAAATTTAGAAAAGCCAGATTCTCCTGAGGGATTGCACTCGACATCCCATTCTGATGGTTTGCAAAATCCAGGCACAATCGAGGATCTTCACAAGAAATGCAAAGGTATCCACGTCCATTTGATCACGCATCACGTTATCGGATTACTTTCTGCTCTATTCATTGTCACTTTGTAATTTTCGATAAATTAGCATTGTACAAATTAATCACATTCCTCAAGTGCAATTGCACTATAATTTTAATATAGAATATTTATATGATCACAGATGTATTTCCTGCAAACTTTGAGGGTGCAAAGGTGATGTTCAACAAGGGTCTTAGTAATCACTTTCAAATTTCACATACAATAAGTATGAGTTCCATCACTCCATCTGGATATAGGTGAAATTGAAATCATTGACATGAGTAGTAAAAATTAATTAATGATATGAGAGATCTGTGATGTAATATTGTTTGATTCTACTCAGGTTTGGAGCAACGTATGTTGGCACAACACAACCAGCTCCTACAGAAGCATATCCAGTGTTGTTGGGTGATATTGATCCAAGTGGAAATCTTAATGCCAACATCATTCATCTGTTTGGTCAAAGATTGAGGGGAAAATTAGCTACTCAAGTACAGAAAAATAAATTCACTGCCGTTCAAATGACAACAGATTATCGTGGGGATGCATATACAGTCTCCTTAACTTTGGGTAATCCGGATGTTCTCAGCGGTTCTGGTAAGAAAACGAGGTAAAGATTGATTGCGTAAAATCTGAGAAACGATTGTGACATGGAATTAACTGGTTTTAGGCGTTTTTGTGATGCATTATCTTCAAAGCATAACTCCATCTGTTGCTCTCGGAGGAGAACTCGCTTATCAACGAGGTCCCACTTTGCCAGGAGGTCAAGTCGCTGTTCTCTCAGCCGCTGGGAGGTATACAAACGGAGACTCCACGATTAGTGGTAGCTTAGGTAAACTGGCTGGTCGTCCCTACTTCAGTTGATTCATACAATTTATTTCTAAGCAGATCATTTTCCAACAGGCTTATCTGGCTGCCACTTATGTTTTCATCAAAAAGCTAGTCAACAATTACAAGTTGGTGTAGAATTGGAGATCAACTGCAGAATACAGGAATCGACCGGGGCTATCGCTTATCAGATCGATCTACCGAAAGCTGATTTAATATTTAGAGGTACAGAGATATTGCGTTTTGATTTTGCTTCATGCGGTCATATTTCGAATCTTGTTGCAGGAACCGTAGATACGAATTGGACGGTGGGCGCTGTCTTGGAAAAGAAATTGCAACCATTACCATTTACGTTCGCGTTAAGTGGTATGATGAATCATAGTAAACAGCAGTTCAGACTGGGTTGTGGATTGATAATTGGTTAAGGGTAACGAATAGTCGAGTACGGGTCGTAACGTACATAATTTAGTCAAATGCCGGGAGGAAGAAATAATCGAGTATCACGATTTCTGTGGGTGCAGTTCCAGAGAAGCTTGTAATTGATATCGGCGATGTCTAAACCGATTTCCTTCTGTTTGTTGATTACCTCATCTATTCACAATCGTGTTTATAAGATCGTTTTGTTTGTTTATTTTTTATTAAAGAAACACCGTGAAAACAGGGTTTCTAAATCGTGTATGATCTTTTAATTGAAGGGATGCCATTTTTATTATACTATCTACACGTGATCGGTCGATCTACATTTTAGATAGGTCGTAGACGGCTACAGCTTTTAAATCCTTCGAGTTAGGTATCATTTAATGAAAAGACGCATGAGAAACTCTCTCACACCGTTTTCTGGGCACATACGTGCGGGACAATCTGGGCTGTAACATTTCATTACTCATGCGAATGATTCGTTACGGGACATATTGATTCAGTGGATCACACAATTCTTGTTAATAGTAGAGAAAAATTTATTGAGCATAAGCAACTCGACATTGGATGAAATCGTAAAATAAAGATTACGTTACGTGAATGAACGTTCTTTCGATTTGCTTATTTTAATGAGAGACCTCTACATTTTTTTTAAATTTTCTTTATAAAAGGAAGAAGTTTGCGTCTCCGGTTCATGTGCAAGTTGCAAGCTCCTCGTAACGTTTGTTTCTCGTCAGTCGAGGCGTCATTCACGTCGCTGAGTGCGATCAAACTCTAGCAAAAGAATAAATAGCACA
This sequence comes from Ceratina calcarata, assembly GCF_001652005.2. Classification (NCBI taxonomy): domain Eukaryota; kingdom Metazoa; phylum Arthropoda; class Insecta; order Hymenoptera; family Apidae; genus Ceratina; species Ceratina calcarata. The sequence goes on from NW_017143660.1 coordinate 266,237, forward strand.
CGTAGCACCGTGTCAGTAGAAATATCGACTTAAATACCGACAGCTATTATCAATTGGTTACGATACACTTTGTTCTTTCTTTGTCGGTCGTCGGTCCTGTGTACACACGGTGGAAAAATAACGCTGCGCTCATGAGCGCACGTATCGTCAAACGATGCTGACCTTTGACCGACTCTCCCCGACCTTTTATTCTTCTTTTAAGCTGGAAACACAAATTATTTCCACTTTGAACAAAATGTAACGACTCACGAGCAAGCATTGTTCTTCGTAATGAAAGGAGGCGCCGCGTACTATCGACTCAGATCTTTATCGATCTAAATAAACGCTAACGTGCAAATTGCATGTGCTTATATCTATAAATAGACTAAAAAAAAGAAGTTAGGGCGGAACGGTAACTGTCGCGAATCGACTTAGCCTACTTGTTCACGTCGTGAACCTTCGCGTACGTAAGGTGTCGGAGTTAAACCCTTGCGGGGACGTTGATTGTTTCCTGGCGAAAACAATAAACGATCAGCAGAAAGTCGTTAGGTGAAGCTAGCAACTCGAGAGCTCGACCCTATTCCGTGCACCGCAATGCTGTTCCTCTTGTAGTAAACTTGCTTCGTGAAAACAGGGTCAACTTCTTTTTATTATACATCGTATAGCTCATGTATAATTATTAGATGGTTGGAAATGATATATTAAAAAATCGGACGTACTCTTTGCTGATTATTTTAATAGAATATTTTTAGCAATCATGTCTTACACCATTGAGTTCATACGTAACTGTAATAAGAACATGAAATTGAACTCAGTGTCACGTATCATAAGCAGGAGAAATCGAACGCATGGCTTGTGTTCGATCAATTCAATTAATCGAAGACTGAATGAAGTTGGTTGTCCTTGAGTATCGATACGCTTCCGGTAACACGGCATATCCTTGACCGAGCGAAGCAATATCGATTTACTCGATTATCGAACGTGTGCAGTGTGCGATGCGTTTATAGTGCGGGTGCGATGTCCGTCGTTCTGAATCGAAATAGAAAATATTTATGTTTTTCGCTCGGTAGGCGAGGTGGTGTACCGTTGTAAACGATCGGCGCGCGCGTTGTGAAGTCATTGGCGAAATATGAATCATGGCGGTGCAAACAACCGACGTTTCCGCAAACTGTCCATGTGGTCCTTTGTGCATTAACGGCTTTTCGTATCGTTATTCCCCGCTTTGAAACAGGTAATTTGTTTATGTTTTGTGCGTAATCCGGTCGTAGGAAAACTTTTATGACTCACTGGGATGATTTATGACATGATGGACAAACGTTTCACTGTTTGCTGTTTGTTTCGTGGATCCTGAAAAGTTACGATCGACGAGGGAATGTGTCATCGTCTTAGTAGAAGCAACGTGTTCGAAGACCGAAGGTTCTCCCGCCCACCAAATGGAAATATGAATTTCGACACGAGAATTATTCGTTACTTCAAGTCAGTTTTAATCAGGTATTTCATTTGTCTTTCTACGTTATTTTATGTATTCATATAAAGCAGCGTTATTGACTAAAAGACTCTAAGATATTGAACATACTTATAATTGTTTCAATTTTGAAACGAACAAAGTGTCATGACAACATTTTTCGCAACTACGGTATGTATTTATATGCTTATGCTGATCCACGTCGAAGCTAACGAGCTCGCAGGGTACGCGGTTTTCTTCAGCGCTATTCGCGGTACCCCCACTTTGAAACGAAAAGCTGCGATCGCAGTGGAACCAGAACTCCCCCGTTTGGCTACTGAGAGACTCGCTAGCGTGTTCTCTTTTTTTTTATAAAATATACTCACTTCGGCTAGTTTGAGTTTCTACAAAATCGAGTAGAGGTTTGTTCGAACTTTATCCGACTTGATTCATCAAGGTCCAATGGAATTCGATCGGATGCCGTTCGTTCGACTCGATTCAATATTCCACCCGATCTGATTCGACTATCCACGAAGCTACGATAGTCTCTCCCTCTCTCTCTTTCTCGCTCTCTTTCTCTATCGGTCATTCTCTCGCTCTTTCTATCGCGTGCCCTCTCTGTTAGCTACACTCTGCTCACTGGTTCTCCTCTATGTACATAATGCACTGCACACCAGCCTCGCTTCCGATCTTAGAACAGTGGTCAACGCGTGCACGATTCTAATCGGCAAACGGTAGAACGCTTACAACGAATTTCGCGGTTGTTCGTACTTCGCCTCCTCGATTCAAACGAGTGGTTTGGTGCAACGTAAATTACGTAGGAAAATTCAAGTAGGAAGTAAACGTAATACGAAGAAAAAGGACTGCAAAATCGATTGGGCAATTCTACGAAAATAGTTAGCGACTGTCTTTCTCTGGAGAACGTCTGGGCAAGAAGTATACGATAGATTCACTTTTATCGTCGGAAGAAGCGTGCGGAAAATGAAGAGCCGGAGGAATGACGGTGAAGCGAGCGAAGAGATGAAGAAGCGTTGCCACGGCGAATATGGTGAGCGATCTCGTTTTCTATTTCGGTGATAATACAAGTACACTGCGATGCGCGTTTAGAAAACGTAGAGATCGCCACTGAGAAATCGATTTACGCCGCGGTCACCGGTCAGATGAAGAGACCGTAGCTTCGAGGATACAAAATGGTCGGCGTTTACGTACGGATAGATCGTAGGACCGTGAAAAAAAAATGAGCTTTACGATGATGAATCGAGCAGGTTAACAACGGGCCACGGTAGTCTGCGAGTCACTGGAAACCGGGAGCCGATCGTGAGCCATGTATATACGTTGGATATCAGAGTGATAATTCTATTACTGGCCGCGATAACACAGTCTACGCGTTCCTACTTGGCTGTTGTTGTTGTGTTCGCGAATCAGCTAACGAGATTTTCGTTTGCGATTACATGCCTCAGCAGCTATAGCTTCCACGTCCTCACGCGCTTTTGCTCAGGCTAATTAGCCACTCGAGAATAGGCGTTGCGTTTGCACCATGTTTCGTCATTCTCGTAATCAGACTTTTTCGAAGATCTTTTCGTTGACCTGATGTTTTCGAACGAGACCGACCGCTTGATTACTTACGTACAAACATAAACGTTTTGCGGTCGGATATTGTAACACGCGTTCGGTGATCTTCTTATCATTCCCGGGATTCCTCAATTCTACTCCAGTCGCTGACTTTAGGCTAACCTAATCTATTAATACCTAATCTCCGAAGATGATTTCGAGATTCGAAGTAGCGAATAATTTTACATGCAAAAGCTTAATAGCGTTTGAAAACGGTTTTCTAAACAAAATGTTTCTAGGTCTGCCACTAGCCGTAGGTCGAACTTTACTTGCACGCCCGTCGCGTTATGATTCACAGCGTTCCGTTCTATCGACGATACGCTTGTTTGCGTTATTCTTATGGACCGTCGTCGTCTGGTCAGCAAACCTCCCTCTTTCTTTTTCTCTTTGTCCTAACAACAATTCCGACGTTTGCACGTTCGCATACGATTCTAAAGCTCAAGTTGGCCTGGATTAGGCAAACAGACCCTCAGCTTATTTCCTCGGTGCAGCGAGGATGATGAAAAAAGTATACATACAGCCGACGCGGAGCTCGGCGACAAGGGATGGAATTTTCGAGCATACGAGAATCGTGAAGAAGCAAAGTTGTTACGCTTGTTCACGGGGTCCAAGTCCACTTTGTTATCTCAGTTTTTCTACCAACTGACGGACATGTTGCGTCGTCATGGGTCAACGTACGCAACAATGGTACGATGTTATTTAGCATAGTTGCCATTTAAAAGCTAAATTTACACGGTCTCATGGAATGTTTTCGCGAATACATCGAACGAAAATTTTGCAAAACGACAGAAACAATTGCGATAAGCGAGGCTTGCGACTGATCGCAGGCGAAGTAGTAGCTCGGTCCTGCTGTTGGTGTTTTTTCATAGGTAAATGATAGAAAGAGGTGGAGAAGAAGGTGGAGGATGCGCTATATCATGGATGCTCGAAAATGGCCGCGGCGTAACGCGAATGGTTCGTTCTAACGCTGCTGAAGAGAATAATTCCTTTCTCTTGGATAGCTCCGCCTCGATTGCTCCTCGATTAAATTCGTGGTAGCAGCCCTTCGAACAAACCGGTTGATCAACCACGTCTAGCCACTTCAATTGTTAAACTTCGTCTACAGCTTAACCAGCTTTTAAACATTTATCCTTAATGTAGGCATCAATTTTCTTTCGCGGCTTCTCCTATCCAATCTTCTAATAGTTTCTAATATACGATTAGGCGACGCTTGAACTAACATTGCAGGCGAATCGATCATGGATCGAGGTTCATAAGCGATTTGCTACCGGTAATACGCGTACCTTTTTCCGGTTGAGGCTGGCAATCAGCGAGAAGCGAGCCGGGGCTCGTGTTAGCTACAGCTACATACGCATATAAGTAGGTACCCGGTACCGCGTTATTTACGATCCGTCTAGTAGCCCATTGTTTTCGAGTTTCTCGAAACGGTCGGTTAGAAATCCTGGCTCGTGAACGATCTCGAGATACCTGCGCGCTCCTGGAGTTCTTAATCTCATGAGTTCTGATTCTCGGATCATTAAATCGGTTCCCAGTTCGTCTGCTCGTTTTCTATCGAATCGCTACGTTCGTATAACGAGGTTTCGTATGCGATATACGTAGCACACTCAAGGTTACCAGCCGAAGAAAGTTAACGCGCGTGCACACGTACGGGCACGGTTAGTTAGAACGAGGCTAGAAACATTACGAATATTCGTCACCGCTTGTCTTGTTTCTATTCGACGTTCCCTCATTTCGTAGAATAATTGCTTGCACACTCTTCCTCCCCTCGTTTAAATCGTTTCTCGTTTGTTAAATATAAGACGTTATCAGAGTGGAATGAGGAAGAAATAAATGATCCAAGAGTTTGTGCAATCTTTTGGCTTTCTGTTCCTGTATGGAAATTTTTACGAAAATGTAGACGAATTGATCTGATGTGAATGTCAATTTAAAAGGTGAAACCTAAATTGAGATTCCATTTACATTTCAATGTTTTTCATGTACTCACATTTTCTGTACATTCGATTTAACACTAAAGCTTTCGACAGTTTTTACATAGTAATATGTTCATATTTCTTACATTTGAATGCAATTTAGAGTTGGCACTTCAGTTCGATCCTAGCTTAAATAATAATTACTATTTCAGGAATACGACAACAAATTTCGTTTTCTTTTTATTTTTTATAGAAGAGTTTAAAAACTGTCATTTGATCGGACCTTTTTGGGTTTATTTAAATTTTTTTTGTAGGAAATGTGGGGAATTAGCACAAGGAACGAACGAGATTGTTTTCCAAGATTGACACTTGCTTAAGAACCATGGCGATCGCATCTGATTTTAGCGATGGACCAATTTTCACACGGAATGTTGATGTTGACGTATACGCGATATTCGATACACGCGCCAGCTTCTATCTCGGTTGCATGTTAGGCGGGACGATGGGTGGTGTTCTATCGGCCGGTGTGCCACGATTAGAGTTATCTCGCGATACACCGCCGCTTGGCGAAGAGATGTCTAGCTCTGTCCTCGCAGCAGTCTTCTTGCAGCTTACAAAGTTAGTCCAGTCCTGATCGGTTGTTCGGTACGGCTCGTGATCCTCCAGACAGTTTCGTACTCATCGTTTATCTATCCTTTTTCAATGAAATGCGCGGTTCAATGATTGTGCATTCGCGTTTACGGATTTTAAGAACAAACCTTTCTCAGCTAATTTGTCGTTTAGCTGTGCACGCGAATCTTGAAACAATTTCAAGAACTTGAAATGTTTGTTCCAAAAGAGTGTCTAAGGGGAACGATTCTAGGTTTGTGTTAAACGTACTTCTAGTCGATTCTCCGTCCGGCGTCATCGATTTCAATCATTTTCATACGTTCTCTGGTCTCTTAATTCAGACACTTATTGAAGTAGCAGGATCGCGATGGCCTGGTAACGTTATTTGTAAATTCGAGGCTGAATCGTGTGCGCGTGAGGAGGATCGCGATGGGAGCAAGTTGGGAGTCACTGTTGGTGTGCAACTACTCCAGATAAGGTATCGGCCGACCGCCGGTCTGCGATAACGCCTCGCGGCATGACCCAACGTAACGCGCATCGTCCTGCTTAGCCTCGTTTTCTCCTCCCTTGTCCGTCTTACACAGTCTGCATTCGCTTCGAGCCGCGTCGCTCCCCCTATGTACATACAGACGTGTGTACATACGTGTACGTATATACCCGTACACGTAGGTACTTTCTCGCGGTTCTTCGTTCCACTTCGTACGACCGACTCGTGGAACGACTGGCTCAACGTATCGTGTTTTGCCTTTGACTCTTGCGAATTACAAATTGTATTCGCACGAAACACACGCGGACGATTTCCTAGGGTGAATTTTTCAAAAGGTGAATTTAACAATTCTTGGAGCAAATTATACAAGTCAAGACGATGATATTAGAAAGGATAATTGATACTTAATAACATAAATAATTATTGGATGGAATGAAAAAGTTAATATAATATACAAATGATATAAAAATCATTATTAGGTTGAAAAATGGGTTAGTATAAGAGTGCAGAGAATATTGGGAGAGTAAAGAAAGCGACTTTTGGGTCACGGGGATCTTCGGGACGATAGGGAAGAGATAGAGGAGATACAGGCGATAGATGTGATAGAAACGCCTACGTATACCGAGCGCCGGAGACATAGCACATTCCCTGTGATAGGGTAATCTTTCACGGACAGAGATTAGCCAAGGACGCGCAGATAAACCGCGACATTGTTGGCATTCTTTTCTTTCTCTTATTCCTCCGCGCTTTTCTCCGCGCTTGACGCCGGGTTCGGTAATCGAGCAATTTCACCGTTGAGCTCTGTCTTCGTCCCAGAAGCCGACGGGTAGAAGTTCCGAGAAGAATGCACAGTAGAACTCCATTCATCAGAACGCGCGCGGGGACAAAACGGTTCAGATAACCGGATCATTCATAGAGGCTCGCGAATATAGCATGGAAGAAACGTGCACGTAAAATTGTAGAGCAAGTTAGGCCAGCGAGGAAACGAACGGTGAGCTTTCTCCATGTCCCCGAACACGTCGTGGCCACCTGCGACCGCGTTTATGGGGGTGCGAGTCCTTTACAAACGCAGTTTTCTTTTTCCCTTGGCTGCGCGTCCGCAGAGGAGACAGCTGAACAATCCGCGCGCGGGGCACAAGCATATGCGTACATACACGTTCGTAATCGAGAACACGGAACCGTCGTCGACGTCGCGGCGCGCTGTGATAAGGGAAAAAAATGTCGGTTAGTTTCCCATACGGTGGGAGAACGGAAACGGAAAGTTGAGGTCGTAGTTGGAACGAGTCCTCGGTGCCATTTCGTATGGTCGGCAGGTTTGCCGTTTCGTGCCCGTGGATGCGGGCGTTATCAGGCTTGAAACGAGGTGATCCCCCGTCGAGTGCCACCAGCAGAAGCTCGGCTCCGAGCCGAGAACCGAGCGCGCACGTTGTGTCTGGTTTTCCCGCGGGAAAGCTGGGCATCGAAGTCGTGGGTCCCCGAGGAACGCGAACACCGCCCCGAAAACGCCCCCGTTGTACGACCACTCGTTATCTATGTTCACCAGACGCGATACATCGTTCTATACTCGACGCCTCGACCCCTTCAAACTATTTACTCCTGGTTTTAACAGGCATCGTGCGTAAGTATACCGTAGGTACATACTTAATTCGCGTACCTACTCGCTGTATTACGGAACCAATTATGCACTTACAACTCGCATACGTGCTGCGAGCTAATGCCATCTGTGACTCGTGGTTCAAACGATTTTTATTACCGTTTCCAACTGGTTCGTAATTCCTATGCAATTAAACCTCGGTACTTCATATACCTCAATTAACCATCGAATTAGTTACTTCATTTGCAAAATTTAATCTACTCGGCCCGCGGGACAGATTTTGAAAGGAATTGGGAAGGGATTACCGAAATGGTCGGACGTTTGCCCGAGGTGTGGGTGATGGTAATAAATGGTAATTCACTGCAACAAAACACGGCCGTAAAATAATAACGAGGCAAATATTTGCCGTCGTCCTCTCGAAGCTGTTTAGCTGGTTGTATCGTGGAGAGAATTCTGCGCGCGACCACGTATCCATGGCCCGTGTGGTCTCGTTCGGTCTTCCTTATTCCTCTGTGTGTTTGTACGCGCTTTGTAAGAACACGCAGAGGGGAAGGATACTCTGTCCATCGGTTAATCCCAATGGGATTCCCAACGGTTCTGCGTCCTCTGCGTACGCCTCTCGCCCTGTTTTCAAATCTCCTGTTTTCTACGCCTCCGCACACATGTGACGTACTTTAATAGTTATTCGCGTAAACTCGAATCGAAGTACGTTCCCTGCTGGAAGGGCGACGGAACAGATTGTCGGAATTCGGAAATCTGGAAAGGGTAATGGGAACTGTTCCTTTTCTCCCTTTGAGTCCCATCGGCTTATCGAGCCTCTTTCTCTCGTTTTCTTTCTTTTCCCTTAACAAACGTAGATTTTGTTATCGCTCGGGGACAGGAGTCCGGCAACGAAACCGGATGTCCGCCCGCGCGCAGGATGTGACGTCAGATATACTGCTGCTCGATGGCAGGCCAGCGAATACCGTAAACCTACCCGTCCGTCCGCCGCCCCCCCTGTACCCGCTTTTGCTTGCTTTGCTTGCCTGTTTGCCTGCTACGCAAACATTTTTGCCCATCCCCCTACCCTCAATTCGGCTCATCTACGACTCGGTACCGGGTACCGATACCCAGCCTTCTTCACTACTTATCACCATCATTATCGTCATTATTATTATACAATTCTTTTTAGAAAACAAATATTCACCATTCGTACTTTTTACGTTAGTACAATCTATTTTTTTAATTTCTATACTACTTAAATATTATTTAGCTGTATCATTCTACTATAATTCCAAGATTCTAACGAAACGAAATCATGCTGACATGAAAACTGTGGGACACCAAAAGTACTATTATGTAAATCCAGAACATACAATCTAAATATTTATTGAACCGATTTGAAGGAATAACAGGCGGACACATACTCGAATTGTAGTCTTTCGGCTTAGGGGTGTATTGGCTATACAGTCAATCCCAAAAGTTTATGCACTTTAGAAACGCATTTTTTAAAAAGAAATCAAACGTCGGAAGAATATTGCTAATAA